>NW_027513790.1:0-136291 GCF_048772815.1 Callospermophilus lateralis
CTGGCCAGTCATCTTTTTTAGGACTCTTGCTTTTCTTAGATTCTGTATTTTTTTTTTGAACTCATGATCTTGATTCTGCTGATGGGTTAATGTTTTCTGATCAGTTCTATTTTTGATCGACTCTGGAGTTTTTAGCATTTCAATGGAGATTTCACCTGAAAAAGCTACAAGGCTTTTATTATTGTGTTATGTGTTACATTTGTGTTACGTGTTGTATGTTGGTATGTCTGTATGTGTGTATGTCCATATATCATGCAGTGATATGACAATTGACAGATGAGGAGCACTCATGAAAAATTTAAGAATGTATCCAAATGTCTTTGATTCACGTGATTCATATGTTTTAATTCAAATTGGGTAAACAGATAAAAATAAAGATGTCTTTAAAATTAGGCCAATAAGTTTTCTAGGTTTTCAAAAAGGCCCTAATAAAATGTAGATGTCTATAAAATAATCTGCCTAAATTCAGAAATTTACAAGTATTGTATTGAAATGTGAACAGAAAGAGGTTAGTAGATGAAAAAGAGAAACTAAAAGGTTCCAGATATAGATCTAATAGAGGAAAAATGTGTTTCTGGATAAGAGAGTCTATATGATTAAGTAATTAAAGGGGTTTAAGTAAATAATAAAAAAAGGTTTGTGTAACTTGGTTATATGTGTAAGTTTTGAGCAAGTAATCTTAAAAAAATAAACAGCTGGTAAAACAAGTACTGTTTTTATAAAATTGTGCCATGTTATTTCTTTAAAATCTAAACTTGTTTAATACAAAAACATCAATGTAATTGTGGTGTTAATGTGTTCATATCTTCCAGGTATACAAGTCTGTAAGGTAGAAGCTTCCAAAGACCATTGTATCAAGCTGGTGTTCTAAGGTTGTATGGTAATTCTAGGCTTAAAAGAAAAACATGTTGGAGATTTATGTATATCATTTGTGTTCTATAATTGGACTTGTTATCAATAAGATATGTACAGTTCCATGCTACTTTTTACACTGAGATGCAATTTAAAAGTATTTTTAACTTAATGAGAGCCAAATCTGTGAAGGTTTTATTGTAAACACAAAGGTAATACCCATTCATTTCCATGTGAAAACTGTTTTCTTCAGGCTTCACAAAGGGGTGTCCTGAGACAAAGACTTTCCTGATATTCAGGGCAACATAACAATAGGTAATCAAAAGGCCCAAAGCAGGGTTTCTCCACTGAGACTTTACTGGCTACACTGATATCTGAGTTTTCTGAGATGCTTGCCATTCCCTTCAGCTATCCAGTATATGGCCATGTCACAGATCTTGGAAGTGGTTCATATATTGGACACAAAATCATGAGCCTATTCTGGAGAGTGGCCAGAATTCAGGAAGAAAACAGGAACGTAGGAAGATAGTTGGTGTTGACCATTGATAAGGCAAGCCACACTCCATTTATAAATTGTGCCGGATGAATGCTGGGAAGTTTTCTCCTTGAGAGGATACACCCATTGAGGCATTCTCTTTTCTAATGTCTACAACCACGGACACAGTGGGATACACAGACCTAAAAACACTCGCCTTGTCAAAGGACTAACTAGAAACACTCCACTCCAAACCAAACACACCCCCTTTCCTAACTATTCTCAGAACAAAAGAAAAAACCACAAACCCATACCCACAACCACAAAGGCACCTCCTTCCCCCAAGTAGGTCTGGAACTATCCAGAGTGTCCTCTGACCGGAGGGCCATACTATGTTCCCCAGAAATTGTCTGTCCTGTCTCAGATCTGGGCTCCTTGGTCAACTCTGTGAAGTTTTCAGGAGCCAGCAGTGAGCCTCTACCTGTTTTCTCCGGAAGGGCCGCTCTTCAGAATTTTTCTGGAATTTGGCCATTCTCACATAAGTAGGTACCACAAAAGACTGACTCTGTCCTCGGAAAATCCAAACAAGTGAAAACACTGGAACTGGTGCTGGGACTGGGTCTTGGTGCCTGGCTTCCTGGAACCCAAATTTGGAGAGTTCCATCAACAAGGATGTGAGGTGAGGTCACTTCCTTTAGTAACTGAATGAGGTCACTGCCTTGGCAACCAATTTGTCCTAACATTTGCTTCCTAAGGTCTCATAACATGGAGGATGTCCCTACTACCTGTGACACTTTCACAAGTTAGAATAGTATAGAAACCATAGTCACCTGGGAACAGCTCTCCACAAAGGCCTAGTTTGGTTCATCTCCTCTACCTTAAGAAGAGAGAATTTGATTCAGACACAACCCTTCATCCTGAACAGGTTGTTTGCCATGGAAGATGCCTTTTGCTCTATCATGTCCTTCATAGCTGCCTACATCTTCTCCAGGGATCATTTCTGCATGGAACTTTGAAGTTTCAGCAGGTGGAAGATCCCCTGCATTCCTGTATTGTAAGACCAAACCTTGCCCTGCTTTTCTGAACACTTAGATTGAGGGAACAGTGTATGGTTAGGGTTAATAATATGTTCAATTAAAACCAAAATACTCCCACATGGCCCTCATTTTCTTCCATGTAGACATTCATCATAACCTCTGGCTGGAGGTTTCCATAAGGGGCGCAGCCCAAGACAGTGTCCAAAATAAGTTCCCTTTCCCCTCATTTTCCTAAAGTCAGGGTTTCCTGGACACCCTTCCTGTAAACCAGGATTGATCAAATAGGCCTGCCAGTAATACTGCTCTGTTTCTTCATTTTGAAGCCTACTGACTGTGAGGTATAGATTCTTTATGTGATTTGGAGTCATGTGAGAACCCAAGCACTGCTGCAGGGCTTTGAAGAACTCATTTGTCTCAAAGGATCCCTCTACTTACTTGATGGAGGTCAGGAACCTAACAGAGGAAGCAAGAGACTTCATCCACAATGACTGATCTTTTTGCCATTTTGGTTTTGGATGCACACATGGGATCTTTCTTTAGATCCATCAGGTGCTGAAAATCAAAGCCACAGCCTCTCTCAGAGCCGAAAGGATGATTCAGACACATCCCTTTCCAAAGCAATTAAGCAAAGAGCCACAGGTGATGCTCATTCATTTCCAATTGAAAGCAGTTTTTTTCAGGCTTCACAAAATGGTGGCCTGAGGAAAAGACCTTCCTGACATTCAGGTCAACAGAACAGTAGGTTAGCAAAAGGCACAAAGCAGGGTTTCTCTACTGAGACTTTACTGGTCACACTGATATCCGAGTTTTCTGAGATGCTCCCAATTCCCTTTATCTATCCAGTACATGGCCATGTCACAGAACTCGACAGAGGTCCATATCTTGGACAAAAAAACATGAGCCTATTCTGGAGAGTGGCCAGAATTCAGGAAGAAAACAGGAACTAAGGAAAGAAGTAGGTGTTGACCATATAAGGCAAGCCACAGTCCATTCATAAATTGGGCAGGATGTGTGCTGAGATGCTTTCTACTAGACAGGACACATCCATTTATGCATTCACTTTTCTAATATCTACAACCACGGAAAAAGTGGGAAACACAAACATAGAAACACTCGCCATGTCAAATGACTTACCAAAAACAGTCCACTCCAAACCAAACATACTGCCTTTCCTACCTATTCTCAGAACATGATACAAAACTACAAATTCACACCCACACCCACAAAGGCACCTCCATTACCCAAGTAGGTCTGTGACTATCCAGAGTGTCCTCAGACTGGTGGGCCTTACTCTGCTCCATCGAAATGGACTTTCCTGTCTCAGATCAGGTCTCCTTTACCAACTCTGTAAAGTTGTCAGCATCAATCAGTGAGTCACTACCTGCTTTCTCAGGAAAGGCCCCTCTTCAGAGCTTTCCTGGCATTTAGCCATCCACACATCAGTATGTACCAAGAAAGACCGACTTTGTCCTTGGTAAATCCAAACAAGTGAACCCACTGGGACTGGGACTGGGACTGGCTCTGAGTGCCTGGCTTCCTGGATCCCAAGTTCAGAGAGTTCCATCACCAAGGAAGTGAGGTAGGTCACTTCCTTCAGGAACCGAATGAGGTCACTATCTTGGCAACCACTTTATCCTAAATTTGCTTCCAAGGGTCCCATGAGAGAGAGGCTGCCCCTACTTCCTGTGTCACATTCACAAGATAGAATGGTATATCAACCATAGGCACATGTTAACAGCTCTCCACACAGACCTGGTTTGGTCCATCTTCTCTACATTAAGAAGAGAGAGGCTTATTCAGACACATCGCTTCATCCTGACCAGGTATTTTACCAAGGAAGATATCTGTTGCTCTCTCAGGTTCTTCATAGCTGCCTACATCTTCTCCAGGGTTTATTTCTGCATGGAACTTGAGGTTCTCAACAGGTGGAAGATCCCCTATCTACCTGTATTATAACACCAACTCTGTCCCTGCTCTTCGTAAAGTTAAATTGAGGGAACAGTGCATGGTTAGGGTTAATAGCATGTTCGATTTGGGTTAGGAATCATTCTGTAAGATGAATAATGGTATTGGGAACCTCCGATATTACAAGCATATATAGGTGTAATATAAGTATGAAAACAGAAATCTAGGAAAGATTTCAAACCCAGATGAACATTGGGCCCTTGATTGGGATACTTAGCTTTGAATTATTTCCGCAAAGTTGTCTCAGATAAATCGATATACAATGGTATAGGACCTTGTACCTTGGATGACTGAATGAGGAAGAGATCGTCCAGACAAAAAGAGATAGTTCGAAAAGTTATTTAGATATAGGGTTTTGGTTAGAGAGTGAATGTAAATGTCAGCATATGTGAAGAGTCAGTCACAGTGATGAACTGGGGAAAATGTGTAGGAAAGCAGATATCAATAGAGACATTAGGAAATCAGGGAAAGTACAAAGTGAGTGATAGGATAAGATGTTTTTAACATGGTTGAGTTTGAATATATAATCTTAGGAAGAAACAAATATGTAGTCACCAATAGGAATGATATTTGAGATCATTAGTTAATCAGGACATGGATGTTGTTAGTAATACATGCTCACATTAAATTTAGGCTTTGGTACAATCATAAGGGTGTCCTTTGCATTTTTTGTCAGGAATATTACTGTGTTGAAATGTAAATGTATATCAGGTGACTACAGTATTTCTTCAACTATTTCTGAAAGCAACATTTTAAGACTGATAAGTTAGTATTGGGGACACAAGTACGTGTACCCTGTGCCTATGATTATAAAGATGATGCCTTAATAGACCATACTGTAAATAAATAATATAACTGGTTCAAACTTTAAATAATTGATTGAATTGATATCTGAAAATATATAGGAAATCTTATATTGATATACATAAGTTCATTCTAACCAGTTATACATCTAATGGTAATTTTAGCATTATGGTTTATGATGAAGAGTGTGGGAGTTTTGCTTCAAAAATGATTATGGAAATCGAAAATAATATGTTTGGAAATAATCTCATGCAAAGAACACTCAAGAAACATGGAGGAATACATATGTTCTGAAGCAGCAAGTAATTGCAAGTGAACCAAATGCGTACAGATTTGTGAACTTGTGGATGAAAAGTATTATCCTATGATGTCCATAAACTGAAGAAATTGTAATGTACCAGTGTTGAATAAAAATGAACTTCAAAATACACATCATGTCCCATAGGATTTTACTTGCATTGATGTTAAACTGGGTCAGTTACTGTACAAATATTAGTATTTGTAAGCACCATTCACCAAAGTTAGTTTTCAGTACTGGGAAATAAATATGTATTTCATGTGGATGAATATTTCTGAGAATAATCTTGTGAAAATTTGATTATAAATCCACATATAGGAACATGAGTTAAATTAATGAGTGTATAATAAGACACATATATTTCATATTTTGAATAATCTGGAGAAAAAAAAATATATATATATAGATACAAACACAGACATTAAAATGTAGTAATATGTATGCCAATCAAAATTCATTATGAAATATATATCATCCTCATATCCAAAAATATTCTTTTTACTGAGCATGGATTTATGTATAATGCTGTTCATCTAGGAAATTCACCAATACGTTGAATTTTCAGTTCCATCAGTATTTAGGGGGAGTGATCTCTTCTCACAATCTGTATCATCCTAAAACAGCAAGCTCACAAGAATGTACGTGTGATACCAGGTAGGATACTAAATATGCATAATAAATTTCATGAGATGAATAGGCTACAGAGAAAGGGAGACAGAAATGTACATATGTGTTAACTTTAAAAACTCATGGAGAAGTATTACAATAAAAAGTTGACTAGATTTATAACACATACACTTGATAAAGCAGAAGGCAAGTCCTAGTATACACCATGCCTCCTATGTACGGCCTGTATTTCTATTCTGTTAGGTTTCTTTTTCTACATCATATTAAGATTAGTAGTCAGAGTCTAGTAGGGTATGGGTTAGTGACAGGGATTCAGTATTTCTAATGGAAAATAGGAAAATGAATCTAATGTGTATGCAAATATTTGCTAGACAAAAATCTTCCCACTGTCCTCCAAAACAATGCCTTGATATTTCCTTCGCCACAAGTAATACACAATTAGTGGAGAAGAGTTTGAAAATCTGTGAATATATATCTGGAAAAGAAAATGCTCAGGGGTTCACAACCTTGGAGGTGGTAGAGGAATTTCCAAAAGTAAGGTACAGGGTAAACACTCCACAAACATGGAACTCTGGTGGCCTAATGAGTTTTTGAGAAACTGCCTCTGAGTTTGGGCCCTTGAAAAATTTGTTGTTATCAGGAGCTTTAGCTTCCTTTGTATTGAGACCATCAAACCTGGGTTGGCATCTATGTGACCTGGATGACATGGTTCCTTATATGCTATTGAACATGAGGAAGAAGTTCTGAATTTTCCCTTTGTTAGTAAACTGAGGACACTGGGGTCTAAGTGTCTAACCATGTGATCTGTGAAGCCATTTGGTCATACTCCACTTTTCGTGGTGTTTCTTACTGCTGCACTGGGAGTTTGGTATTGGCTTCACGTAATACAAGGAGAAAAACTGGGACACAGTGCTAGAGGGAGTACTCTCACGTGTAGTGGTTGAGGGTCTGCAGGAGAATGCACCAACCAGGCTTCTATCCCAAAAAGCTTGCACCCATGTCCATAGCAACCTGATTCTGAACATTGCCCTGAAACCTCTCCATATAACAAGGTCCCTTTACTTGTAAGGTTCTGCTGGCTGCAACATGTCAGTCACAAGTCATTCGGAAACCAATGGCAGAACCACGTGTCCCCACGACAGATGTTTTATCATACACCTGCCCACCACTGCTCTGGGCCCACTAATCAGCAGGCTCCAACTTTCTGGCACCTCTGTTCTCACCATTTTCATGAAACCCAGTCAATCAATGCAATGTCTGGTACACTCATGATCAGCAACAGATATCCAAAGGTTCTCCAGTGCCATCTGTTCATGGAAATTTAAAAAATTCATGGTATTTATCTAGCCAATTTTCAAGGATGAAGTTGGAGGCACTGTGGCTTTCAATTTATTCAGGAACCATGAAATGGTGAGGAAGCTTATTTCAATTAAAGCTCGGGAGAACTCTCAGAGGCAAGGTTTCCCAAAGAGTGGCCAAAAGGTCACATTAAGCCAGGCCCATTGAGGTCTACAATTGAGGTCCATGTGTGTTTTGACTCTCAACAATGGCTGCCACGTCTTTCTGAATAAAGTCATGTGATATCCTGCCTGAGATTCCCAGTGCTCTTTGGAAAGCTATCCTGAGCCTAGATCTCAGTCTCCAAGGGCAACTCTCATGTGTGGCCTCCTAAAATCCCAACACAATTCATGTCAATACTTCTCTGAGTTCATTTCAGTCTCTAAGGGGAATCACTCCAGAGTTGAAGTCCATGCGGACCCAGTCATCTCTTCCAACCACCACACAAATGACCACAATTAAACCAAAACACTCCCACATGGCCCTCATCTTCTTCAATATAAACTCTCATCATAACCTCTTGCTGGAGGTTTCCATGAGGGGCGCAGCCTAAGGAAGTGTCCAAAATAAGCTCACTTGCCCCTTATTTGCCTAAACTCAGTGTGGCCTGGAAACCCTTTCTGTGAACCAGATGTGATAAAATAGGCCTGCCATTAATACTGCTCTACTTCTCCAATTTGAGGCCTACTCTCTGTGGGGCATAGATTCTTTATGTGAATTGGGGTCATGAGAAAATCAAGCACCTATGGGCTACCCTCTGCAGGGCTTGGAAGAACCCATTTCAGTGAGTCGAGGAATTGGACCAAATGTTCTTTAGATATAGGGTTTTTGTTAAAGAGTGAAAGTAAATGTCAGCATATTTGAAGAGTCAGTCACAGTGATGAACTGGGGAAAATGTGTAGGAAATCAGATATCAACAGAGACATTAGGAAATCAGGCAAAGTACAAAGTGAGTGATAGGATAAGACATTTTTAACAGGGTTCAGATTCAATATTTAATCTTAGGAAAAAACAAATATGTAGTCACCAATAGGAATGATATTTGAGATCATTAGTTAATCAGGACTTGGATGTTGTTAGTAATACATGCTCACTTTCAATATAGGCTTTGGTACAATCATAAGTGTGTCCGTTGCATTTTGTGTCAGGAATATTACTGTGATAAAATGTGTATGTATATCAGGTGACTAGAGTATTTCTTCCACCAATTCTTAAAGCAATATTTTAAAGACTTATAAATTAGTATTTGGGATACAAATAGGTATACCATCGGTCTATGAATATAGAGATGATGCCTTAATAGACCATACTGTGAATAAATAATATAACTGGTTCAAACTTTAAATAATGGATTGAATTGATATCTGAAAATATATAGGAAATTTTATATTGATATACATAAATTCATTCTAACCAGTTATACATCTAATGGTAATATTAGCATTATGGTTTATCATGAAGAGTGTCTGAGTTTTGCTTCAAAAATGATTATGGAAATCAAAAATAATGTGTTTGGAAAGAATCTTATGAAAAGAACAGTCAAGAAACATGGAGGAATACATGTGTTCTGAAGTAGGAAGTGATTGAAAGTGAACCAAATGCCTATAAATTTGTGAAATTGTGGATGAAAGGATATATCCTATAATGTCCATAAACTGCAGAAATAGTAATGTATCAGTGTGGAATAAAAATGAACTTCAAAATACACATCATGGTCCCATAGGTGTCTACTTGCATTGATGTGAAACTGGGTCAGTCACTGTGGAAATATTACGATTTGTATGCACCATTCACTGAATTTAGTTTTCAGTACTAGGAAATAAATATGTATTTAAGGTGGATGAATATTTCTAAGAATTATTTTGTAAAAATTTGATTATAAATCCACATACACACACATGAGTGAATTTAGAAAGTGTATAATAAGACACATATATTTCATATTTTGGAAAATCTAAAGAGTAGATATCTATATCTATATAGATAGATAGATAGATAGATAGATAGATAATTAGATACTCACATACACAGACATTAAAATGTAGCAATATATATGCCATTCGAAAATCATAATAAAATAGATATCATCCACGTATCCAAAAATATTCATTTTACTGAACATTTATTTATGCATAATACTGTTCATCTAGGAAATTCACCCATAGGTAGAATTTCCAGTTCCATCAGTATTTAGAGGGAGCGATCTCTTCTCACAATTTGTATCTTCCAAAATAAGCAAGCTCACAAGAATGTACATGTGATACCAGGTAGAATTCTAAAGATGCATTAAAAAATACATGTGATGAATAGGCTACAGAGAAAGTGAGACAGAAATTTACATATGTGTTAATTTTAAAAACTCATGGAGAAGTATTACAATGAAAAGTTGACTAGATTTATAACACATACCATTGACAAAGCCGAAGGCAAGTCCAAGTATACACCATGACTCCTATGAAAGGCTTGTATTTCTATTCTGTTAAGTTTCTTTTTCTCCATCATATTTTGATTAGTAGTCAGAGTCTAGTAGGGTATGGGGTAGGGTCAGGGATTCAGTATTTCAAATGGAAAATAGGAAAATGAATCTAATGTGTATGCAAATATGTGCTACACAAAAATCTTCCCACTCTCATCCAGAACAATGCTTTGACATTACCTTCGCCCCAAATAAGAAACAATTAGTGGAGAAAAGTTAGAAAATCTGTGAATACATATGTGGAAAGGAAAATGCTCAGGAGTTCACAAACTTGTAGGAGGTAGAACGGGTTACAAAAAGAGAGAGGGTAAACACTCCACAAACATGGAGCTCTGCTAGCCTTTTTGAGAAACTGCCTCTGAGCTTGGGCAGTTAAAATATATGTTGTTGTCAGGAGCTTTAGCTTCCTTTGTAGTGAGACCATCAATTCTGGGTCTCCATCTATGTGACCTGGATGACATGGTTTTTTATTTTCTAGTGAACATGAGGCAGCAGTGCTGAATTCTCTCTTTGTAGGTAAACTTTGGCCACTGGGGTCTAAGTATCTAACTGTGTTGTCTGAAAAGCCATTTGGTCATTATCCACTTTCGTGGTGTTTTTTACTGCTGCACTGTGAGTTTGGTATTGGCTTCACGATATAGAAGGAGTTCTACTGGGACACAGTGCTGGAGGATGTACTCTCACGTGTGGTGGGTTACTAAAATGCACCAGTGGGGCTTCAATCCCACATAGCTTTTCAACTTGACAATAGCAACCTGATTCTGGACATTGGCAGGAATCCTCTCCATATAATAAGATGCCTTTACATACAGTCTGCTGGCTGTACCATGTCAGTCACAAGTGATTTCTAAGCCAATGGCAGATCCACGTGGCCCCACCAGAAATGTTTTTTTCACACACCTACACTCCACTGCTCTAGGCCCACTAGTCTGCAGGCTCCAACTTTCTGGCATCTATGTTCTACACTTTTTCCATGAAACCCAGTCAATCAAGGCACTGTCTGGTACAGTCATGATCAGCAACAGGACATCCAGAGGTTCTCCAGTGCAACCTGGTCATGGTAATTTCAAAAAATTCATGGTATTTTTCTAGATATTTTTCAATAATGAAGTTGGAGGCACTGTGGGATTCAATTTATACAGGAACCATTAAAAGGTGAGGAATCTCATTTCAATGAAAGGTCTGGAGAACTCTCACAGGCAAGGCTTCCCAAAGAGTGGGCAAAAGGTCACATGAAGCCAGGCCCATTGAGGTCTACAATGTGAATTCCATGTGTGTTTTGACTCTCAACTATGGCTGACAATCTTTCAAAATAAAATCTTGTGATATCCTGGCTGAGATTCCCAGTGCTCTGTGGAAAGTCACCCTGGGCCTAGATCTCAGTTTCCAATGGCGAATCTCATGCTTGGCCTCCAAAAATCTCAACACAATTCATGGCAATACTTCTCTGAGCTCAGTTCCACAACTCAGTCTCTAAGGGGAATCACAACAGAGTTCAAGCCCAGGTGGATCCAGGCATCTCTTCCAATTGCCACACAAATGACGACAATTAAAACCAAAACACTCCCACAGGGCCCTCTTCTTCTTTTATATAGACACTAATCATAACCTCTAGCTGGAGGTTTCCATGAGGGGCACAGCCCAAGACAGTGTCAAAAATAATCTCACTTGCCCCTCATTTGCCTAAAGTCAGGGTGGCCTGGACAACATTCCTGTGAAACAGAAGTGATCATATAGGACTGCTGTTAATACTGCTCCACTTCTCAAATTTGAGGCCTACTGACTGTGGGGTATAGATTCTTTGTGTGAATTGGAGTCATGAGAAAACGCAAGCACCTATTGTCCAGCCTCTGCAGGGCTTTGAAGAACTCATTTGACACAAATGATCCCTATTCTCACTTGATGGAGGTCATTAATATTACAGAGGAAGGCGAGAGGCTTCATGTACAATGACTGATCTATTTTTCCATTTTGGTTTTGGATGCCCACATGGGATCTTTCTCTAGATACATCAGGTGCTGAAAATCTAAACCACAGGCTCACACAGGGCCAAGAGGCTGATTCAGACAAATCCCTTTCCAAAGCAATGAAGTAAAAAGCCACAGGTGATTCCCATTCATTTCCATTTGAAAACTCTTTTCTTCAGGCTTCACTAAGGTTTGGCCTGAGGCAAAGACCTTTCTGACATTCAGAGCAACAGAACAATAGGTAATCAAAAGCCCCCAAGCACGGTTTCTCCTAGGAGACTTTCCTGGTTACTCTGATATGTGAGTTTTCTGAGATGCTCGCCATTCCCTTCAGCTATCCAGTACATGGCTATGTCACAGAGCTTGGAGGTGGTACGTATCTTGTACAAAAATACATGATACTAATCTTTAGAGTGGCCAGAATTCAGGAAAAAAATGAGAACATAGGTAGATAGCAGGTGTTGCCCATGGATAAGGCAAGCCTCATTCCATTCATTAATTGGGAAGGATGCATACTGGGAAGTTTTCTACTAGACAGGACACACCCAATGAGCTATTTTCTTTTCTAATATCTACAAAGAAAAACACAGTGGGATACACAGACACAGAAACAGTCTCCTTGTCAAATGACTTACTAGAAACAGTCCACTCCATACCAAACAAACCTCCTTTTTTACCTATTCTCAGATCATGAGAAAAAACCACAAACACAAACCAACACCCACAAATGCACCTCCTTCTTCCAAGTAGGTCTGTGACTATCTGGAGTGTCCTCTGACTGGTAGGACATACGATGTAACCCAGAAATGGCCTTTCTGTCTCAGATCTGGTCTCCTTCGTCAAATCTGTGAATTTGTAAGGAGGCAGTGGTGAGCCAATTCCTATGCTCTCAGGAAAGACCCCTCTTCAGAGCTTTCTTGGTATTTGGCAACCCTTACATCCGTAGGTACCAAGAAAGACTGACTCTGTCCTTGGTAAATCCAAAGAAATGAGCCCACTGTGACTGCGACTGGGACTGGCTCAGGGTGCCTGGCTTCCTGGATCACAAAATTCAGAGACCTCCATCACCAAGGAAGTGAGGTGAGGTCACTACCTTCAGTAAATGAATGAGGTCACTGTCTTGGCCACCACTTTGTCCTAACAGTTTCTTCCTATTGTCTCCTGACATGGAGGCTGCCCTACTTCCTGTGATACTTTCACATGTTAGAATGGTATAGAAACCATAGTCACCTGGGAACAGCTCTCCACACAGGCCTAGTTTGGTCCATCTTCCCTACATTAAGAATAGAGAGGCTGACTCAGACACATCCTTTCATCCTGACCATGTTGTTTGCCATGGAATATTACTTTTGTTCTCTCAGGTCCTTCATAGCTGCCTGCATCTTCTCCAGGGATAATTTCTGCATGGATTTTGAGGTACTCAGCAGGTGGAAGATCTCCTAACTTCCTGTATTGTAATACCAACTTTGTCCCTGCTCTTCTGTAAAGTGAGATTGAGGGAATATTGTATGGTCAGGGTTAATAGCATGTTCGATTTGGGTTGGAAATCATTCTGCTGGATGAATAATTGTATTGAGAACCAGCGATATTTATAAGAATATAGAGGGAAAACATAAGTATGAAAACAGAAATCTAGGTAATATTTGAAGCCCAGAAGGATTTGGACCCTTGATTGGGATCCTTAGCTTGAGTTATGTTTTGCACCGAGGTCTCAGTTAAATTGATATACAATGGCATAAGACCCTGTACCTCAGATAATTAAATGTAGAAGAGAACATCCAGTCAAAAAGGGATTGTGTGTAGGATTAGGAAGATAGTCAGTAGGTTTAGGAGGAAGAGTGAGTCTGGATTTGGACCAAATGTTCTTTAGCAATAGGGTTTTGGTTAGAGAGTGAATATAAATGACACCATATGTGAAGAGTCAGGCACAATGATGAACTGGGGAAAATATGTAGGAAAGCAGACATCAATAGAGACATTAGGAAATCTGGCAAAGTATAACATGATAGGATTAGAGATTTTCAACAGGGTTGAGGTTGAATACATAATCTTAAGAAGAAACAAATTTGTAGTCACCAATAAGATTGACATTTGAGAGCATTAGGCAACCTGGACATGGATATATTTAGTAATCCATGTTCACATTCCATTGAGGCTTTGGTACAATCATAAGGGTGACCTTCGCATTTTGTGTCCAAAATATTACTGTGATAATATGTATATGAAGATCAGGTGACATGAGTATTTCTTCCACCATTTCTGGGGGAAATATTTTGAAAAGATATAAATTAGTACTGGGGATACTAATAGGCTTACCCTGTGTTCATGAATATAGAGATGATGCATTAATAGACCATAATGTGAATAAATTATATGACTGGTTCCAAATTTAAATAATGGATTGTATTGATATCTGAAAAAATAGAAGAAATCATTTATTGATATACATACATTCATTCCAACCACTTACATATCTAATGGTTATCTTAGGGTTACCGTTTATCATGAATAGTGAATGAGTTTTGCTTCAAAAATGATTATGGAATCGAAAATAATGTGTTTAGAAAGAAGTCTAGTGAAAAGACGAGTCAAGAAACATGGAGAAATATAAGTGTTCTGAAGGAGGAAGTGATTGAAAGTGAACCAAATGTTTATAAATTTGTGAATTTGTGAATGAAAGGATATATTTTATGATGTCTATAAACTGAAGAAATAATAACGTACAAGGTTTGAATAAAAATGAACTTTAATAAACACATCACATCCAATAGGAATCTACTTGCATTGATGTTAAACTTGGTCAGTTACTGTAGAAATATTACGATTTGTAAGCACCCTTCCCTGAAGTTAGTTTTCAGTACTAGGAAACAAATATGTATTTCAGTGGATGTATATTTCTGAGAATAAACTTGTTAAAAG
Source organism: Callospermophilus lateralis (assembly GCF_048772815.1). Lineage (NCBI taxonomy): Eukaryota > Metazoa > Chordata > Mammalia > Rodentia > Sciuridae > Callospermophilus > Callospermophilus lateralis. The sequence goes on from NW_027513790.1 coordinate 14,759, forward strand.
TTGATTATAAATCCACATATATGAATATGAATGAATTCAGGCGGTGTATAAGAAGACACATATATTTCATATTTTGGTAAATCTAGAGAATATATATATATATATATAGACACACAAACACACACACATTATAATGTAGCAATATATATGCCAACTGAAATTCATCATGAAAAATAACTCATCCGCATATCCCAAAATATTCATTTTACTGAACAGTAATATATGTATAGTGTTGTTCATCTAGGAAGCTCACTCATGGGTTGAATTTTCTGTTAAAACAGCGTTTAGGAGGAGTGATCTCTTCTCACAATTTGTATCTGCCAATTCAGCCACCTCACAAGAATGTACATGTGAAACCAGGTAGGATTCTATTTGTGCATATAAAAATACATTTGCTTAATAGGCTACAGAGAAAGGGAGACAGGAATTCACATATTTCTTAACTTTAAAAACACATGGAGAATTATTTCAACAAATAATTGACTAGATTTATAACTCCTACCTTATATCATGCAAAAGGTAAGTCCAACTATACACCATGCTTCCTCTGAAATGCTTGTATTTCTATTCTGTTTGGGTTATTTTTCTCCATTATATTAGGATTAGTAGTCAGAGTTTAGTAGGGTATGGGTTAGTGTCAGGGATTCAGTATTTCAAACAGAAAATTGTAAAATGAATCCAATGTTTATGCAAATATGTGCTAAACAAAATCTTCTCTCTCTCATCCAGAACAATGACTTGACATTCCCTTCGCCACAAGTAAGTCAGAATTAGAGGAGAAGAGTTAGAAAATCTGTGAATATATATTTAGAATGGAAAATGCTCAGGAATTCACAACCTTGGAGTTGATAGAGCAGTTTCCAAAAGTAAGTGACATGGTAAACACTCCACAAACATGGAGATCTGCTGGCCTAATCACTTCTTGAGAAATTGCCTCTGAGCTTGGGCACTTGAAATATATGTTGTTTTCAGGAGCTTTAACTTCCGATGTAGTGAGACCATCAAAGCTAGGTCTGCATCTATGTGACCAGGAGGACATGGTTTCTTATTTTCCAATGACCATGAGGCAGCAGTGCTAAATTCTCTCTTTGTAGCTAAATTGTGGCCAGTGGGGCTAAGTGTCTCTCCATGTGGACTGTGAAGCCATTTGGTCATCCTCGACTTTTCGTTTTGTTTCTTGCTGCTGCACTGGGGGTTTGGTATTTGCTTCACGAAATACAAGGAGTTCAAGTGGGACACAGTGCTGGAGGGAGTTCTGTCACGTGTGGTGGGTCAGTGTCTGCATGAGAATGCACCAACTAGGCTTCTATCCCACATAGCTTGCCCCTTGACCATAGCAACCTGATTCTAAACATTGCCGTGAAAAATCTCCATATAACAAGATGCCTTTATATAGAAGGGTCTGCTGGCTGCACCGTGTCTGTCTCAAGGCATTTGAAAGTCAATGGCAGATCCACATGGCCCCACCAGAGATGTTTTATCACACACCTGCACACCACTGCTCTAGGCCCACTACTCAGCAGGCTCCAACTTACTGGCATCTCTGTTCTACACGATTTTCATGATACCTAGTCAATCAAGGCACTGTCTGGTATACTCATGATCAGCAACAGGACATCCAATGGTTCTCCAGTGCCACCTGGTCATGAGAATTTCTAAAATTTTATGGTATTTATCTAACTATTTTTCACAGATGAAATTGTTGGTACTGTGGGTTTCAATTCATTCAGGATCCATTAAATGTTGAGGAAGCTCATTTTAATGAAGGATCTGGAGATCTCTCACAGGCAAGGCTTCCCAAAGAGTGGCCAAATTGTCACATGAAGCCAGGCCCATTGAGGTCTACAATGTGAGGTCATGTGTGTTTTGACTCTCAACGATGGCTGCCAAGTCTTTCAGAATAAAACCTGTGATATCCTAGCTGAGATTCCCAGTGCTCTCTGGAAAGCCTCCCTGGGCCTAGACCTCAGTTTCCAAGGGCGACTCTCATGTGTGGCCTCCTGAAATCCCAACAACATTCATGGCAATACTTCTCTGAAGTTAGTTCCAAATCTCATTCTCTAAGGGGAATCACATCAGAGTTCAAGCCCAGGTGGACCCAGTCATCTCTTCCAACTACCACACAAATGACCACAATTAAAACCAAAACACTCCCACATGGTTCTCATCTTCTTCCATATAGACACACATCATAACCTGTGGATGGAGTTTTCCATGAGGGGCACAGCCAAACCAGTGCCCAAAATAAGCTCCCTTGCCCCTCATTTGCCTAACGTCAGGGTGGATTGGACATGCTTCCTGTGAACCAGGAGTGATCAAATAGGCCTGCCGTAAATGCTCCACTTCTCCACTTTGAGGCCTTCTTACTGTGGGGATTATATTCTTCTTTTTCTAAATTTTTTTGGAAATTTAATTGGAAAGTTAAAAAAATTGTTTTGCAGAATGTTAAATTTCTAATGGCAAAGCCTTCACCTTGTTTGTGAAGGAAACCTTGATGCCTTGCCAATCTGGTAACATGGAGACACTCAAAATTTTCTTTTACATACTACATGGATGAATGGCTACAGCTCATAGTTTTTTAAAACTGAAAGGCAGATACCAGCAAGTAAGATAACAAATAAAAGACAATTTTATTAAAAAATAAAGTTGTTAAATGACTCAAATATTGGAAATTCAATTCTTTTTATTTTTGGTTGTTCAAAACATTATAAAACTCATGATATATCATCTTTCATACATTTGACTCAATTGGGTTATGAACTCCCATTTTTACCCCAAATACAAATCGCAGAATCACATCAGTTACACACTCACGTTTTTACATAATAGCATACTAGTTATTGTTGTATTCTGCTACCTTTCCTATCCCCTACTATTCCCCCTCCCCTCCCATCTTCCCTCTCTACCTCATCTGCTGTTGTTTAATTCTCTCCCTTGTTTTCCCCTCTTTAGCCTCACAACCTCTTATATGTAATTTTGTGTAACATTGAGTAGTCTCCTACCATTTCCATATGCTTTTCCTTCTCTCTCCCTTTGTCTCCCCCCACTCATCTCTGTTTAGTTTTAATATTTTTCTCATGTTCTTCCTCCCTGTTCTCTTCTTATTTGCTCTCTCTATATAAAAGGAAACATTTGGCATTTGTTTTTTAAGGATTGGATAGATTCGCTTAGCATAATCTATTCTAATGCCATTCATTTCCCTGCAAATTCTATGATTTTATCATTTTTCAGTGCTGTGTAATACTCAATTGTGTATAGATGCCACATTTTTATTATCCATTCGTCTATTGAAGGGCATCTAGGTTGGTTCCAAAGTCTAGCTATTGTGAATTGTGCCGCTATGATCATCGATGTGGCAGTATCCTTATACTGCTCTCTATTAACATCCTCAGGGAAGAGTCTGAGAAGGGCGATATCTCGGTCAAATGGTGGTTCCATTCCCAGCTTTCCCATGAATCTCCATACTGCTTTCCATATTGTACTCACCAATTTGCAGTCCCACAAGCAGTGTACAAGTGTACCCTTTACCCCACATCCTCACCAACACTTATTGTTGTTCGACGTCATAATGGCTGCCAATCTTACTGGAGTGAGATGGTATCTTAGGGTGGTTTTGATTGCATTTCTCTGACTGCTAGAGATGGTGAGCATTTTTTCATGTACTTGTTGATTGATTGTATGTCCTCCTCTGTGAAGTGTCTGTTAAGATCCTTGGCCCATTTGTTGATTGGGTTATTTGTTATCTCATTGTTTAATTTTTTTGAGTTCTTTTTATTCTAGATATTAGGGCTCTATCTGAAGTGTAAGGGGTAAAAATTTGTTCCCAGGATGTAGGCTCTCTATTTACCTCTCTTATTTTTTCTCTTGCTGAGAAAGATCTCTTTAGATTAAGTAAGTCCCATTTGTTTATTCTTTTTATTAACTCTTGGGCTATGGGTTTCCTATTAAGGAATTTGGAGCCCAACCCCACAGTATGTACATTGTAGCCAACTTTTTCTTCTATCAGACGCAGTGTCTCTGATTTTATATCTGGCTCCTTGATCCATTTTGAGTTAACTTTTGTGCATTGTGAGAGAAAGGGATTCAGTTTCATTTTGTTGCATATGAATTTCCAGTTGTCCCTGCACCATTTGTTGAATATGCTATCCTTCTTCCATTGCATGCTTTTAGGCCCTTTTTCAAATATAAGAAAGTTGTAATTTTGTGGATTTGTCTCTGTGTCCTCTATTCTGTACCATTGGTCCATCTGCCTGTTTTGATACCAGTACCACACTGTTTTTGTTACTATTGCTTTGTAGTACAGTTTGAACTCTGGATTCACACTTCCTGCTTAGAATTGCTTTCGCTATTCTGGGTCTTTTGTTTTTCCATATGAAATTCATGATTACTTTATTTATTTCTACAAGAAATGCCATTGGGTTTTTGATTGGCATCGCATTAAACCTGTAGAGAACTTTGGGTAATATCGCCATTTTGATGATGTTATTTCTGCCTATCCATGTACAGGGCATACTTTTCCATCCTCTAACATCTTCTTCTATCTCTCTCTTTAGGGTTCTGTAGATTTCATTGCATAAATCTTTCACCTCTTTGGTTAGGTTGATTCCCAAGTTTTTTATTTTCTTTGAGTATACTGTAAAAGGAGTGGTTTTCCTCATTTAAATTTCAGAAGTTTTGTTGCTGATATACAGGAATGCCTTAGATTTATGCGTGTTGATTTTATATCCTGCCACTTTGCTGAATTCATTTACTAACTCTAGCAGACCCTTTTGGGTCTGTTAAATATATTATCATGTCATCCAAAAATAGCGATAATTTAAGTTCTTCTTTTCCTATTTTTAAGTCTTTAATTTCTTTTGTCTGTCTAATTGCTCTGGCTAGTATTTCAAGAACTAAATCAAATAGAAGTGGTGATAGATGGCATCCCTGTCTTGTTCCAGATTTTAAAGGGAATGCCTTCAGTTTTTCTCCATTTACAATGATGCTAGCCTGAGGTTTAGCATATATAGCTTTTACAATGTTGAGGTAAGTTCCTGTTATTCCTAGTCTTTATAGAGTTTTAAACATAAAGGGATGCTGTACTTTGTAGAATGCTTTTTCTGCATCTATCGAGATGATCATATGGTTCTTCTCTTTAAGTCTATTGATGTGGTGAATAGTATTTATTGATTTCCGTATATTGAACCAGCCTTGCATCCCTGGGATGAATCCCTCTTGATCATGATGCACAATTTTTTTATGTGCTTTTGTATTTGATTTGCCAGGATTTTATTGAGAATTTTTGCATCCAAGTTTATTAGAGATATTGGTCTGTAGTTTTCTTTCTTTGAAGTGTCTTTGTCTGGTTTTGGGATCAGGGTGATGTTGGCCTCATAGAATGAATTTGGAAGAACTCCTTCTTTTTCTATTTTTTGAAATAGCTTGAAAAGTATTGGTATTAATTCATCTTTGAACGTTTTGTAGAACTCTGCTGTATAACCATCTGGTCCAGGGTTTTTTTTGGTAGGTAGTCTTTTGAAGGTTTCTTCTATTTCTTCCTTTGTTATTGGTCTATTTAAATTTTGTGTGTCTTCCGGACTCAATCTGGGCAGATCATATGACATAAGAAATTTATCGATATCTTCATTATCTTCTGTTTTATTTGAATATAGGGTTTCAAAATACTTTCGAATTATCTTCTGTATTTCTGTAGTGTCTGTTGTGATATTGCCTTTTTTATCCCATATGTTAGTAATTTGAGTTCTCTCTCTGCTTCTCTTCATTAGCATGGCTAAGGGCCTGTCGATTTAATTTATTTTCAAAGAACCAACTTTTATTTGTTCAATTTTTTTGTTTCAATTTTGTTGATTTCTCCTCTAATTTTAATTATTTCTTGTCTTCTACTACATTTGTTGTTTTGCTCTTTTTTTTCTAGGTTTTTGAGATGTAGTGTGAGATCATTTATTTGTTGTTTTTTTCTTTTTTTGAGGAAAGAATTCCAAGAAATGAATTTCCCTCTTAAAACTGCTTTCATTGTTTCCCACAGAATCCGCGGTATGTTGTGTCTGTATTTTCATTTGTATCTAAGAGATTTTTTTATCTCCTCCTTTATGTCTTCTGTAACCCATTGATTATTCAATAACATATTGTTCATTTTCCATGTGATGTAGAATTTTTCCTTCCTTCTTCAATCATTAATTTCAAGTTTCATTCCATTATGATCAGATATGGTGCATGGTATTATCTCCATACTTTTATATTTACTAAGAGTTTCCATATAGCATAATATATGGTCTATATTTGAGTAGGACCAATGTGCTGCTGAGAAGAACATGTATCCACTTTATGATGTTTAATATATTCTATATATGTTGGTTAAGTCTAGGTTATTGATTGTGCTATTGAGTTCTATAGTTTCTTAATTCAGATTTTCTCTAGAGGATCTGTCCAATGGCGAGGGTTGTGTGCTGAAGTCACCCGTAATTATTGTGCTATAGCCTATATGACTCTTGAACTTGAGGAGAGTTTGTTTTATGACTTGGCACCACCATTGTTTGGTGCATACAAATTGATAATTGTTATGTCTTGTTGGTGAATGTTGCCTCTTAACAGTATATAGTGTCCTTCTTTATCACTTTTGATTAACTTAGGTTTTAAGTTGATTTTATTCGATATGAGTATGGCCACTCCTTCTTGCTTCCGAGGGCCAACAATGGCTGCGAAGTCTTTCAGAATAAAATCATGTGATTTCCTGGCTGAGATTCCCATTGCTCTGTGGAAAGCCACCTTGGGCCTAGATCTCAGTTTGAAAGGGTGACAATCATGCGTGGCCTCCTAAAAACCAACACAATTCATATCAATACTTCTATGAGGTACGTTCCAGAACTCAGGCTCTAAGGAGAATCACACCAGAGTTCAAGCCCAGGTGGACCAAGTCATGTCTTCCAACCCCCACACAAATGACCACAATTAAAACAAAAAAACTACCACATGGCCCTCATCTTCGTCCATAAAGACCCTCATCAAAAGTTCTGGATGGAAGTTTCCATGAGGGTTGCAACTAAAGACAGTTTTCAGAATAACTCCCTTGCCTCTAATTTCCCTAAAGTCAGGGTGGCCTGGACACCCTTCCTGTGAACCAGGAGTGATCAAAAAGGCCTGCCATTAATTCCGCTTTGTTTCTATAATTTGAGGCTTACTGAATGTCAGGTATAGATTTTTTATGTGATTTGAAGTCATGAGAAAATCCAAGCACATCTGGAGAGCATTCAAGAATTCATTTGACAAAGAGGATCCCTAATCTCACTTGATGGGGGTCAGGAACCTAACAGAGAAAGGCAAGAATCCTCATCCACAATGACTGCTCTTTTTGCCATTTTGGTTTTGAATGCACACATGGGATCTTTCTTTAGATCCATCAGGTGCAGAGAATCGAAGCCACAGCCTCACACAGGGCCAAGAGGCAGATTCAGACAAATCCCTTTCCAAAGCAATTAAGCAAAGAGCCACAGGTGATGCCCATTTATTTCCATTTGAAATTTTTTTCTTCAGGCTTCACAAAGGGGTGGCCTGAGGCAAAGACCTTCCTGACATTCAGGGCAACAGAACCTTGATTGGTATACTGAGCTTGAATTATGTTCTGCACCGAGGTCTCAGATAAATCGATATACAATGGCATAGGACCGTGTACCTCGGATGATTGAATGTAGAAGAGAACATCCAGTCAAAAAGGGATAGTCTGTAGGATTAGGAAGATAGTCAGTATGTTTAGGAAGAAGAGTGAGACTAGGAGTTGGACCAAAAGTTCTTTAGCAATAGGGTTTCAGTTAGAGAGTGAATGTAAATGTCAGCACATCTGAAGAGAAAGTCACAATGATGAACAGGGAAAAATATGTAGGAAAGCAGATATCAATAGAAAGATTAGGAAATCAGGCAAAGTATAAAGTGCGTGATAGGATTAGACATTTTCAACAGGCTTGAGGTTGAATATATAATCTTAGGAAAAAACAAATATGTAGTAATCAATAGGATTGACATTTGAGAGCATTAGGCACCCTGGACATGGATGTTTTTAGTAATCCATGGTCACTTTCCATTTAGGCTTTGGTACAATCATATGTGTGACCTTTGCATTTTGTGTCCAGAATACTACCGTGATAAAATTTATATGTTGATAAGGTGACATGAGTATTTCTTCCACCATTATGGGGAGTAATATTCTGGAAACTTATAAATTAGTACTGGTGATACAAATAGGTGTACCTTGTGTTGATCATTATTGAGATGTTGCATGAATAGACCAGATTGTGAATAAAGTATATAACTGGTTCCAACTTTAAATAATGGATTGAGTTTGCATCTGAAAATGTATTGGAAATCTTATATTGATATATATACAATCATTCCAACCAGTTATATATGTAATGGTAATATTAGGGTTACGGTTTATCGTGAAGAGTGAGTATTGCTTCAAAAATGATTATGGAATCAAAAATAATGTGTTTAGAAAGAAGTCTAGTGAAAAGACCAGTAAAGAAACATGGAGGAATACATGTGTTCTGAAGTAGTAAGTAAATGAGAGTGAACCAAATGCCTATAATTTTGTGAAGTTGTGGGTGAAAAAATATATCCTATGATGTCCATATACTGAAAAAATAGTAATGTACCAGTGTTGAGTAAAAATGAACTTCAAAATACACATCATGTCCCATAGCAATCTACTTGCATTGATGTTAAACTGGGTCAGGTACTGTAGAAATATTAGGATTTGTATGCACCACCTACTGAACTTAGTATTCAGTAGTAGAAACCAATATGTATTACAGGTGTATAAATATTGCTGAAAATAATCTTGTAAAAAGTGGATTTTGAACCCACATACATGAATATAAATGAATTTAGGGAGTGTATAATAAGACACATATTTTTCATATTTTTTTAAAATCTGGAGAATATATATACATATATATATATAATATATATATATAATATATATACATATATATACATATATAATATATATATGTATATATATACACATATATTTTTTTTTCCAGATTTAAAAAAAATACATACACACACACACACACACACACACATTAATATTTAGCAATATATATGCCAATCGAAATTCATCATGAAATATAATTCATCCACATATCCAAAAATATTCATTTTACTGAACATGGATTTATGTATAGTGTTTTTCACTAGGAAGCTCACCCATAAGTTGAATTTTCAGTCCCATCATTATTTAGGGAGAGTCATCTGTTCTCACAATTTTATATTCCAAAATCAGGGAGCTCACAAGATTGTCCGTGTGATACCAGGTAGGATATTATATATATATATGTATACAAAAATACATGTGCTGAATAGGATACAGAGAAAGGGAGACAGGAATTTATATATGTGATAATTTTAAAAAATCATGGAGAAATATTACAATGAAAAGTTGACTAGATTTAAAAAACATACTCTTGATAATGCAGAAGGCAAATAGAAGTATACACCATGCTTCCTATGAAAGGCCTGTATTTCTATTCGGTTAGGTTTCTTTCTCTCCATGATATTAGGATTAGTAGTCAGAGTCTAGTAGGGTATGGGTTAGTGTCAGGGATTCAGTATTTCAAATGGAAAAAAGGAAAATGAATCTAATGTGTATGCAAAAATGTGATACACAAAAATCTTCCCTCTCTCATCCAGAACAATGCCTTGACATAACCATCGCTAAAAGTAAGACACAATTAGAGGAGAGGAGTTAGAAAATCTGAATATATATGTGGAATGGAAAATGCTCAGGAGTTCACAACACTGGAGGTGGTAGAACAGTTTCCAAAAGTAAGGGAAAGGGTAAACAATCCAGAAACATGGAGCTGTGCTGGCCTTGAGACTTCTTGAGAAACTTCCTCTGAGGTTGGGAACAAGAAATATATGTAATTGTTAGGAGATTTAGCTTCGTTTGTAGTGACACCATGAAATCTGGGTCTGCATCTCTATGACCTGGAGCACATGGTCCTTATTTTCTAATGAACATGAGGGAGCAGTTCTGAATTCTCTCTTTGTAGGTAAACTGTGGCCACTGGGAGCTAAGTGTCTTTCCGTGTGGACTGTGAAGCCATTTGGTGATCCTCCACTTTCCAGGGTGTTTCTTACTGCTGCAATGGGAGTTTGGTATTTGCTTCACGAAATACAAGGAGTTCAACTGGGACAAAATGCTGGAGGGAGTTCTGTCATGTGTGGTTGGTCAGGGACGCAAAGAGAATGTACGAACCAGGCTTCTATCCTACATAGCTTTCACCTTGACTATAGCAACCTGATTCTGAACATTGCCCTGAAACCTCTCCATATGACAAGATGCCTTTACATATAAAGGTCTCCTGCCTGCACCATGTCAGTCGCAAGTCTTTCGAAGCCAATGGAAGATCCAGGTGGTCCTACCAAAAATATTTATTTACACACCTACAGTCCACTTCTCTAGGCCCACTACTCATTAGGCTCCAAATTACTGGCATCTCTGTTCTAAACCATTTTCACGAAAACCAGTCAATCAAGGCACTCTTTGGTACACTCATGATCAGCAACAGGAAATCCAAAGTTTATCCAGTGCCACCTGGTCATGGGAATTTCAAAAATTTTATGGTATGAATCTAGTCATTTTTCAAAAATGAAGTTAGAGGCACTGTGGGTTTCAATTAATTCAGGAACCATTAAATGGCGAGGAAGCTCATTTCAATGAAAGCTCTGGAGAACACTCACAGAAAGCCTTCCAAAAGACTGGCCAAAAGGTCACATGAATCCAGACACATTGAGGTGTACAATGTGAGGTCCATATGTGTTTGGACTCTCAACTAGGGCTGCCAAGTCTTTAAGAATTAAATCATGTGATATCCTGGCTCAGAATCCCCGAGCTCTGTGGAAAGCCATCCTGGGCCTAGATCTCAATTTCCAAAGGCGATTCTCACGTGTGGCCTAGTAAAATCCCAAGAGAACTCACGACAATACTTCTCTGAGGTCAGATCCAGAACTCATTCTTTAAGGGGAATCACACCAGAGTTCAAGCCCAGGTGATCCGAGTCATCTTTTCCAACTACCACACAAATTACCACAATTAAAACAAGAACACTCCCATATGGCCCTCATCTTCTTTCATATTGACACTCATCATAATTTTGCTGGAGGTTTCCATGAGGGGAGCAGACCAAGACAGTGTTCAAAATAAGCTCCTTTGACTCTCATTTGCCTATAGTAAAGGTGGCCTGGACACCCATCCTGTGAACCAGGAGTGATCAAATAGGCCTGCCATTAATACCGCTCCAATTCTCCAATTTGAGGCCTACTGACTGTTTGGTTTAGATTCTTTATGTGAATTTTAGTCATGAAATAACCAAGCACCTATGGGCTAGCCTCTGCAGGTTTTGAAGAACTCATTTGACCCAAAGGATCCCTATTTTCACTTGATGGAGTTCAGGAACCTTACAGAGGAAGTCGAGAGACTTCATCCCAATGGCTGCTCTTTCTGCCATTTTTCCTTTGGATGCAAACATGGGAACTTTCTTTAGATCCACAGGTGCTGAGAATCTAAGCCTCAGCCACACACAGGGACAGGGGGCTGATTCAGTCACATCCCTTTTCAAAGCACTTAAGAAAAGAGCCACAGGTATGCCCAATCATTTCCATTTGAAAACTGTTTTCTTCAGGCTTCACAAAGGGGTGGCCAGATGCAAAGAACTTCCTGACATTCAGGGCAACAGAACAATAGGTAAGCAAAAGGCCCAAAGCACGGTTTCTCCTCTGAGACTGTCCTCATCACACTGATATCTGAGTTTTCTGAGATGCTCGCCATCACCTACAGCTATCCAGTACATGGCTATGTCACAGAGCTTGGAGGTGGTACATATCTTGGACACAAAACCATGGGCCTATTCTTGAAATTGGCCGGAATTCAGGACAAAAATAGAAACTTAGGAAGGTAGCAGGTGTTGCTCATCGATAAGGCAAGCTACAGTCCATTCATAAACGGGGCAATATGAATGCTGAGAAGCTTTCTACTAGACACGACACATCCATTGATGAATTCTCTTTTCTAATGTCTACAACCACGGAAACAGTGGAATACACAGACATAGAAACACTCGCCCTTTGAAAAGACTTACTAGAAACAGTCCACTTCAAATGAAACAAACCGACTGTCCTACCTATTCTCAGAAAATGAGACAAAACCACAAACCCACAACCACACCCACAAAGGCACCTCCTTCCCCTAAGTAGGTCTTTGACTATCCGGAGTGTCCTCTGACTTGTAGGCCATAATACGTTCCCCCAAAATGGCCTGTCCTGTCTCAGATCTGGTCTCCTTGGCAAACTCTGTGAACTTCTCAGGAGCCAACGGTGAGCCACTAACGACTTTCTCAAGAAAAGCCCCGCTTCCGAGCTTTCCTGGCATTTGGCCTTCTCACGTCTGAAGGTACCAAGAAAGACTGACTGCATTTAGTAAATCCAAACAAGTGAGACCATAGGGACTGGGACTTGGACTGGCTATGGGTGCCTGGCTTCCTGGATCCAAAGTTCAGAGAGTTCCATCACCATGGAAGTGAGGTGAGGTCACTTCCTTCCTGAACTGAATGAGGTCCCTGTCTTGGCAACCACTTTGTCTTAACTGTTACTTCCAAGGGTCCCATGAGATTGAGGCTGCCCCTACTTCCTGTGAAACTTTCACAAGTTAGAATGGTATATCAACCATAGGCACCCAGGAATAGATCTCCACACAGGCCTGTTTTGGTCCATGTTCTCTACATTAAGAAGAGAATCTGATTCAGACACAACCTTTTATCCTGACTGGGTTGTTTGCCATGGAAGATGACTTTTGGTCTCTCAGGTCCTTCATAGCTGCCTACATCTTCTCCAGGGATCATTTCTGCATGGGCCTTTGAGGTTATCAGCAGGTGGAAGTTTCCCTACATTTCAGTATTGTAAAATCAACTCTTTCCCTGCTGTTCTATAAAGTTAGATTGAGGGAATAGTGTATGATTATGGTTAAAAACATGTTTGATTTGGGTTAGAAATCATTGTGCTGGATGAATAATGGTATTGGGAACCTGCTATGTGTATAAGAATATATAGGTGTAATATATGTATGAAAAAAGAAATCTAAGTATGATTTGAAGGCCAAAAGGGCATTGGGCCCTTGATTGGGATACGCAGCATTGAATTACGTTCTGCAGAGATGTCTCAGATAAATCGATATACAATGGCATAGGACCTTGTACTTTGCATGAATTAATGTAGAAGGAACATCCAGTCAAAAAAGGATAGTCGGTAGTGAAAGGTTAATAAAATAGGTACTTGCTATTTCCTGTTTTTCTGTATGCTTAAAAAAACACTGTTGAAATCTTGAGAAATGTTTGCTAATCTTGTTCTAGAATGTACTGTTCCCAACTGCCAAACTGCAGAATGTACTGCCTCACTCGGTGTCACACGAACCGCCCACTCACCCTTACACATCAGTAAACTTCCCTCCCTTCCATCTCCAAGGAATGTATGTAAGCTCTGCATAAGCTGTTCTCAGAGCTCTCTGATCTATTTAAGTTAGCTGTGAGCCCCAGCAAGCTGGACGCAAAATAACCCTTTGCTGTTGCATGAGACAGTCTCTTGGTAGTCTCTTCCTCCAAAACTCACCTGACCTTTACATATTGAGGTTCCACCGAGTTCCGGCAGTGGCGGATGAGAGACCCCAACGGGCTCCTCTCGGAGCAAGTAAGGCGCCTCTTTCTGGTTTCAGGTGTCATGTTAGGGCTTGGCAAAATTGCTGGCGATGAAGAGCCTGGGGTCTCTCCGACGGTGGCTGAGAGACGTGTCACAGAGACATAGGGCACCTCCCTGGGGGACCCCAAAGAGGACTCGGAGAATCAAGGAACAATTGCTTCATCGACTCAGTGATATTTTCTTTTAGATTCGGTATTGCCATCCTATCGGGTTTTGCCGGCTACGCATTCCTGGTCTCAGTGTTGGATGTCCATTGCCTGTCTTTATGGTCTTGTCTTATCTGTGTCATGTGTCTTTGCTTTTACTGTTTGTGTACCTTTCATTATGGGACAGAGCACTTCAATGCCTCTGTCCCTGACCCTTGATCACTGAACCAAAGTCCGCTTAAGGGCTCAGAATCTTTCTTTTTTTAGTAAAACGCTGGACCTGGCAGACTCTCTGTGCCTCAGAATGGCCCATCTTTGGAGTCGTATGGCCCCAAGAAAGATCTTTCTACTTCCCACTAATTTATAAAGTCAGAGATATTGTCTTTCAGCCAGGGCCACATAGCCATCCTGATCAACAGCCATATATCTTAACTTTTCAGGACCTCTGCAAATCTCCTCCTCCATGGGTGAAGCCTTTCCTTGCCCATGCCTCTGCTCATACTCCTTCCCACATGATCTCTCAAACCCTCACCTCTTCCTCCTCCTCCACCCTCTGTTTTCCCTGAGTCACAAGATTTGACTCTACTGGACTCTTCCTCCTCTCCTTATCCCCTGCCCTCGTCCCCTAACACACAACACACTCTAAGTGATTCCCCTGCTGCTGACTAAGCCTCTCTACCATTGGAGGAAGCTAAGCTGGTAATAGGATCTGATAATGGACCGATGTTCATGGCCCAGGTAAGTTAGGGGTTAGCCAGGAACCTGGGGATTAATTGGAAGTTATATTGTGCTTATAGACCCCAGAGTTCAGGACAAGTAGAAAGAATGAATAGAACCATTGAAGAGACCTTAACGAAATTAAGCTTAGAGACCAGCATAAAAGATTGGACTGTGCTCCTGACTTATGCAATGTTTCATGCAAGAAAAAATCCTTCTGTTTCTTTGAGTAACCTTACCCCCTGAGAAGTTCTCTATGGTGGCCCTCGTCCAGTAAGGGTCCTAAGCCCAACTGTAAGACCTAAGGATCCTTTCCACACCCTCTTGCTTGACAGACTTAAAGCTCTTGAAAGAACTCAGTGATACCTGTGAAAATAGCTGCCCACTGCGTAACAAACTGTGTACCAGGGGATTCCACATCCATATCAAATAAGAGACTTCATGTATGTAAGATGACATCAGGTGTCATCCCTGGAACCCAGCTGTAAAGGACCATACCAGGTGCTACTTATAACACCTACAGTGGTAAAGGTATACAGAATCACTTCTTGGATCCATGCCTCTCATCTCAAGCCTGCTCCTTGTCCAGAATCTTTCTGGAAACTGGAAAAGACTGGTAACAGTTTCAAATTGTGTATTCGCCATGTGGATAAGGTTATATACTCTCCCCTTGGCCACAAGTAGTCCTAACCCTCATCAGCCTTTTAAGCAGCGATGGCTGATCACAAATCCTACTGGAAAAGTGTATAATCGATCTCACATACATCCCCCTTAGGGACCTGGTGGCCATCTCTCCACCCAGACATTTGTCAGCTGGCCATAGGTTTTTTCTATTGGGATATCCCTGATGAAGAAAATCCCACTAAAATACCATTAAATCCCTTGTGTACCATAGATAATGGAAACAAACATTATGGATGTAGGGACACGCGAGCCAGATGCAGGTTGGCTATCCTAGATTACTTGTTTGCCCGGGAAACTATCAAAGCCACAAACAGTAACGGCTGTGTGGGGGAAAAACCGACTTCTTCAGTATGTCATGGAGATGTGAGCATACAGAGGCTGCCTGATGGAACCCAATACTTCATCAAATTCAGTACACAGCATTGGCCATATTACCAAGTAGACAACAGAAAAAGGATGGCCCCCAGAGGGGTCTCTAGATCCTCAAATTTTGCGTGACCTTTTTAACTTCTGCAAGTGCTCAAAAGGGTGAAAGGAGATTCCCCTATGTGGAAGCCCTTTCCCTCCTTCACTCACATCCTGAACTATGCTTCTCCAATAGATTTTTATCCTCAGCCTTCTGCTCCAGAATCTCTGCTGTCACTCCCACCTCAGCAACGTGATTTCTCCCCTCCAATTACTAGATCAGAATCCCAAACCTCCACCAGTTCTCAGACAATTGCCCGCTTGTGAGGTAGCAGGTACTGAGGTACCCCTCCACCCACTCACTCCTCTCTCTTCCTGTCAGTGCCCACACCGGGTCCCACCAGGTCCTCTTTCCAGCTAACCCAAAGCTCAAACGAGCTGAGGAGAGCTCTCAGACCCTTATCCAAGATGTAATATAAATGGCCATTAAAGTTGCTTTGTCATCACTGAAAACAGGTTACTAAAATTTAAAGTCCCTCACAGGATTTTGGGATACTCACTCCCGTTTTCTGCTCTTCTCTACCTGTTCTACTGCTCAAGTTTTTTGCTAGGAAATTCCCAAACACCTTTCCAATTATTCTTTTACATCTCTCTTTTTCCTCATTCTCAGATCCTCGGAGCTTCTCTCAGCCCCACCTTCCCCGTATTCCCCCTCTGTACCAGGCCCACAGAAAAGTCTTAAATGTCCTTCTCCAGAAGTCTTCACCATGGCTGACTTTAGAACTTTCAGCATAGAGTTTCTATAAAGAGTTCAATGTAGATAAACTTTCTCTTTTTGTATTGCCCTGTTATACTTGGCCACTGGCTAAAAAACTCAGTACTTCTAAGCTAGACAACCCCTAACTAGTTTTTCACAAAATATGTGAACAAGTCCTCTGGCCTTCAGCTGGGGCTTCACAGAAATGGCCACATTTCTAAGATAAAGAAATTACCAACTGGGCTCCGTTGTAACAGCTGGCAGGGGGAAAATAAGAAAGGGAATAAAAAGCTCTCCTCCTCCCAGGTGTCCTTGAAAATTTAACTTGCCCAGAACAGAGGAAAAATCAGAAACATATACTGCTTTTTTGAACTTCTGCAGACTGTAAACTTCTGAGCCCCATCCCTTATATGTTGGGTACACAATTCTGAAACTACCTAAACTTGAGTTTCAGGGGACTAATTGATTACAACAGAAGCAATGCCCTCTGAATCCAGTTGCAACAATATAGGACTGTTTCCCTGTCTTCAGTGCTATCTTAGGTGCCTTGCCTTGTCTGTCCCTACAACAGCATAATTCTATATACTTAAACATTGTTTATGTTTTCATGAAATGGTCAACAGATGTGATTATTTTGAAATGTTGCAGATGTTTCCCAGAAAGCTCTATCATGACGCAGGTTCGTTTGAAGATCAAATAGGGGGGGCATACAACCGGTTCCACTGGGAACTTGTATCCCTCACTTTAGCCATCCTATTAGGAATAGGAGTTGCTGCACGGGTGGGCACAGGAACCACTGCCATTGTCCATGGGACACAACAAATGACCCAATTAGAAGAAGCAATAGAGCAAAACTAAGATATTAGAAACCTCCATCAGAGCTTTGCATGAATCTTTATCCTCTCTCTCTGAAGTTGTTTTAAAGAACAGTTGAGGGTTGGACCTCCTCTTCATTAGAGAAGGGGGCCTTTGTGCTGCATTGAGGGAAGGATGTTGTTTTTATGCTGACCATACTGGAGTTGTAATAAAATCTATGAGTAAATTTAAAAGACACCTTGAAGAGCATCAACAAGAGAGAGAGGCCCAAAAAGGGTGGCTTGAGTCTTGGTTCACACACTCCTCCTGGTTAACTACGTTTTTATCAACCCTGGCCGGTCCAATAATAATCCTCATATTATTGCTAACTATAAAATCCTGTTTGCTCAACCGTGTAATTTCTTTTCTCCAGGCTCAAATTGGACGAGTTAAACTTATGGTAATACCCCACTAGCAGACATAGAATGTGACACCCTCCAATGATCATTTTTATGATTAAAAGTAGCCAGAAGAAGAAGTGGGGAATTAAAGTTTAATAAAATAGGTACTTGTCACTTCTTGTTTTTCTGTATGCTTAACAAAACACTATTGAAATCTTGAGAAATGCTTGCAAATCTTGTTCCCAGAATGTTCTGTCCCCAACTGCCCAACTGCAGAATGTACTCCCTCACCCAGGTGAATGCAAACCACCCTCTCACCCTGACCCATCAATAGAATTCCCTCCCTGCCCTCTCCAGGGAAAGTATATAAGCTCTATTTAAGCTATTCTCAGGGCTATCTGCTCTATTCAAGTGATCTCTGAGCCCCAGCATGCTGGACACCCAAAAAACCCTTTGATGTTGCAAGAGATAGTCTGTTGGTGGTCTCCTCCTCTGAAGCTCGCCCCAAATTTACTTGGATGATTGAATGTAGAAGAGAACATTCAGTCAAAAACGATAGTCTGTAGCATTAGGAAGATAGTCAGCACTTTTATGAAGAAGGGTGAGTATAGGAATTGGAAAAAAATTTCTTTAGCAATAGGGTTTCGATTAGAGAGTGAATGTAAATGTCAGCACAGGTGAAGAGTCAGTCACAATGATGAACTGGGGAAAATATGTAGGAAAGCAGATATCAATAGAGACATTACAAAATCAGGCAAAGTATAAAGTGAGTGATAGGATTAGATATTTTGAACAGGGTTGAGTTTAAATATATAATCTTAGGAAGAAACAAATATGTAGTCACAATTAGGATTGACATTTGAGAGCATTAGGCAAATTTCAGGTGGATGAATATTTCTCAGAATAATCTTGTGAATAGTTGATTATAAATCCACATAATAAACATGAATGAATTTAGGGAGTGTATATAAGACACATATATTTCATATTTTGAAAAATCTGGAGAGTGTATATATATATATATATATATATATATATATATATATATATATACAAAACACACACAGACAAAAAAGTAGCAAAATATATGTCAATCAAAATTCATTATAAAATATATATCATCCACAGATCTAAAAATATTAATTTTACTGAACATGGATTTATGTATAATGCTGTTCAACTAGCAAGCTCAACCATAGGTTGAATATCCAATTCCAACAAGTTTAGTAGGAGTGATCTCTTCTAACAATTTGTATCTGCCAAGTCAGCCACCTCACAAGAATGTACGTGTGGTACCAGGGAGGAATCTATATGTGCATATAAGAATACAGAGAAAGGGAGACAGGAATTCACATATTTGTTAACCTTAAAAATACATGGACAACTATTTCAACAATAAATTGACTAGATTCATAACTCCAACTCTGTATCATGCAAAAGAAAAGTACAACAATACACCAGGCCTACTCTGAACTGCTTGTATTTCGATTCTGTTTGGGTTATTTTTCTCCATCATATTAGAATTAGTAGTCAGAGTCTGGTCGGGTATGGGTTAGAGTCAGGGATTCAGTATTTTGAATGGAACATAGAAAACTGAATCCAATGTTTATGCAAATATATGCTACAGAAAATTCTTCCCACTCTCCTCCAGAACAATGCCTTGACATTACCTTCGCCCCAAGTAAGACACAATTAGAAGAGAAGAGTTAGAAAATCTGTGAATACCTATCAGGAATGGAAAATGCTCCAGATTTCACATCTTTGGAGGCAGTAGAGGAGTTTCCAAAAGTAAGGGACAGGGTAAACACTCCACAAATATGGAGCTCTGCTGGCCTAAAGACTTTTTGAGAATCTGCCTTTAAGGTTGGGCACTTAAAATATATGTTGTTTTCAGGAGCTTTAGCTTTATTTGTAGTGAGACAATCAAAGCTCGATCTGCATCTATGTGACCTGGAGGACATGGTTATTTATTTTTCAATAAAAATGAGGCAGCAGTGCTGAATTCTCTCTTTGTAGGTAAACTGTGGCCACTGAGGGCTAAGTGTCTCCCTGTGTGGACTGTGAAACAACTTGGTCATCCTCCAATTATCGTGGTGTTTCTTGCTGCTGCACTGGGAGTTTGGAATTTGCTTCATTAAATACAACGAGTTCAAATGGGAAACAGTGCTGAAGGGAGTTCTGTCAGCTGTGGTGTGCAGGGTCTCCAGGAGAATGCACCAACCAGGGTTCTATCCCACGTAGCTTGCCCCCTTGACAATAGCAACATGATTCTAAACATTGCCCTAAAACCTCTCCATATAAAAATATGCCTTTACGTATATGGGTCTGATGGCTGCACCATGTCAGTCTCAAGCCATTTGGAAGCCAGTGGAAGATCCACATGGCCCCACCACAGATGTTTTATCACTCACTTGCGTAACACTTCTCTAGGCCCACTACTCACTAGGCTTCTACTTACCAGCATCTCTGTTCTACACCATTTTCCTGAAACCCAGTCAATCAAGGCCCTGTCTGGTATATTCATGATCATCAACAGGACATCAAAGGTCCTCCAGTGACATCTGGTCATGGGAATTTTAAAAATTTCATGGTAATTATCTAGCAATTTTTAACGGATGAAGTTGGACGCACTGTGGTTTGCAATTCATTCAGGAACCATTAAAGGGTTAGAAAGCTAATTTCAGGGAAAGCTCTGGAGCACTCTCACAGGCAAGGCTACCCAAAGAGTGGCCAAAAAGTCACATGAAGCGAGGCCAATTGAGGTCTATAAAGCGAGGTCCATGTGTGTTTTGAATCTCAATAATGCATGCCAAGTCTTTCAGAATAAAATCATGTAATATCCTGGCTGAGATTCGCAGTGTTCTGTGGAAAGCCAACCTGTGCCTCGATCTCAGGTTCCAATGGCAACTTCATGCCTGGCCTCCTAAAATCCCAACACAATTCATGGCAATACTTCTCTCAGGTCAGTTCCAGAACTCAGTCTATAAGGAGAATCACACCAGAGTTCAAGTCCAGGTGGACCCAGACAACTCTTCCAACCGCGACTCAAATGAAAACAATTAAAACCAAAATACTCCCTCATGGCCCTATTCTTCTTCCATATAGACACTAATCATAACCTCTTCCTGGAGTTTTCCATGAGTTGTGCAGCCCAAGAGAATGTCCAAAATAAGCTTCTTGCACCTCTTTTGCCTAACTTCAGGGTGGCCTGGGCACCCTTCCTGTGAATCAGGAGTGATCAAATAGGCCTGCCCTTAATACTGCTCCGCTTATCCAATTTGAGGCTCTCTGACTGTGGGGTCTAGATTCTTTATGTGAATTGGAGTCATGAGAAAAGCCAAGACAGTGTCCAAAATCAGCTCGCTTGCCCCTCATTTGCCTAAAGTCAGGGTGGCCTGGACACCGTTTCTGTGAACGAGGAGTGATCAAATAAGCCTGCCGTTAATACTTCTGTGTTTCTCCAATTTGACGCCTACTGATTTCAGGTATCAATTCTTTATGTGATTTGGAGTTATGCGAAAACCCAAGCACCTCTGCAGGGAATTGAAGAACTCATTTGACCCAAAGAATCCCTATTCTCACTTGATGGAGTTCAGGAAATTAACAGAGGAAGGCAA
This sequence comes from Callospermophilus lateralis, assembly GCF_048772815.1. Classification (NCBI taxonomy): domain Eukaryota; kingdom Metazoa; phylum Chordata; class Mammalia; order Rodentia; family Sciuridae; genus Callospermophilus; species Callospermophilus lateralis. The sequence goes on from NW_027513790.1 coordinate 36,024, forward strand.
GAGACTTCATCCATAATGAATGATTTTTTTTTGCCATTATGGCTTTGGACGCACACATGGGACCATTCTTTAGATCCATCAGGTGCTGAGAATCTAAGTCATAGACACAAACATGGCCAAGAGACTAATTCAGACACATACCTTCCCAAAGCAATTAAGCAAAGAGCCACAGGTGATGACATTCATTTCCATTTGAAAACTGTTTACTTCAGGCTTCACAAAGTGGTGGATTGAGGCAAAGAACTTCCTGACATTCAGTGCAAAACAACAATAAGTAAGCAAAAGGCCCAAAGCAGGGTTTCTCCACTGAGACTTTCCTGGTCACACTGATATCTGCATTTTCGGAGATGCTCGCCATTCTCTTCAGCTATCCAGTATATGGCCATGTCACAGAGTTTGGAGGTGGTACATATTTTGGACACAAATCCATGAACCTATTCTGGATAGTGGCCAGAATTCAGGAAGAAAACAGCAACTTAGAAAGATAGCAGGTGTTGCACATCAAAAAGACAAGCTGCACTCCATTCATATATTGGGCAGGTTGAATTATGGGAAGATTTACACTAGACAGTACACATCCATTAATGCATTCTCTTTTCCAATATCTACAACAACGGACACAGTGGGATACACAGACATAGAAACACTTGCCTTGTCAAATGACTTACTAGAAACTGTCCACTCCAAACCAAACTAACCGCCTTTCCCATCTATTCTCAGAACATGAGACAAAACAATAAACCCATACCCACTCCCACAAAGGCACCTCCTTCCCCCAATTAGGTCTGTGACTATCCAGATTGTCCTCTGACAGGTGGGCCATACTATGTTCCCCTGAAATGGTCCGTTTTCTATAAGATCTGGTGAAATATAAGTATGAAAACAGAAATCTAGGTATGATTTGAAGCTCAGAAGGGTTTTTCCCTTGATTGGGATACTTAGCTTTGAATTATGCTCTGCAAAGTTGTCTCAGATAATTCGATATACAATGGCATAGGACCTTTTACATTGGATGATTGAATGTAGAAGAGAACATCCAATCAAAAAGGGATAGTCGGTAGGATTAGGAAGATAGTCGGTAGGTTTAGAAAGAAGAGTGATTAAAGGATTTGGACCAAAAGTTCTTTAGCAATAGGGTTTCGATTATAGAGTGAATGTAAATGTCAGCACATATGAAGTGTCAGTCACTAGGATCAACTTGGGAAAATATGTAAAAAAGCAGATATCAATAGAAACATTATGAAATCAGGCAAAGTATAAAGTGAGTGATAGGATTAGACATTTTCAACAGGGTTGAGTTTGAACATATAAATTAGGAAGAAACAAATATGTAGTCACCAATAGGATTGACAATTGACAGCATTAGGCAACCTGGACATGGATGTTTTTAGTAATCCATGTACACTTTACATTTAGGCTTTGGTACAATCATAAATGTGACCTTTACATTTTTTTGTCCAGAATATTACTTTGATTAAATGTATATGTACATCAGGTGACATGAGTATGTCTTCCACCATTTCTGCGAGCAATATATTGAAGATGTAAAATTAGAATCGGGGGTACAAAGAGGTGTACCCTGTGTCAATGAATATAGAGATAAAGCATGAATAGACCCTAATGTGAATAAATAATATAACTTTTTTCAACTTTAAAAAATGAATTGATCTAATATCTGAAAAATTAAAGGAAATCGTATATTGATATACAATCATTCATTCCAACCAGGTATATATGTAATGGAAATATTTGTGTTTTGGTTTATCATGAAGAGTGTGTGAGTTTTGCTTCAAAATGATTATGGAAATTCAAAATAATGTGTTTGGAAAGAAGTCTCATGAAAAGACCAGTCAAGAAACCCTGACAATACATGTGTTCTGAAGCAAGAAGTGGTGAAAGTTGAAACAAATGCATATTAATTTGTGAACTTGTGGATGAAATGTATATCCTATGATGTGCAAAAACTGAAGAAATAATAATGTACCAGTGTCGAATACAAATGAATAAAGAATTACATATCATGTCCCATAGGAATCTACTTGCATTGATGTTAGACTGGGTCAGTTACTGTAGAATAATTAGGATTTGTATGCATCATTCCCTGAAGTTAGTTTTCAGTACTAGGAAACAAATATGTATTTCAGGTGGATGAATATTTCTGAGAATAATCTTGTGAAATGTTGATTAAAAATCTACATACATGAACATGAATGAATTTAGAGAGTGTATATTAGACACATATATTTCATATTTTGAAAAATCTGGAGAGTGTATACACACACACACACACACAAATAAAAAACACTCACAGACATTAAAAAGTAGCAATATAAATGCTAATCGAAATTCATCAGTAAATATATATCATCCACAGATGCAAAAATGTTTATTTTACTGAACATGAGTTTATGTATAATGTTGTTCTACTAGGACGCTCCCTATAGTTTGAATTTTCAGTTCCAACAGCGTTTAGGAGGAGTGATCTCTTCTCACAATTTGTATCTGCCAAGTCAGCCACCTCACAAAGATGTACATGTGATACCTGGTAGGATTCTATATATGCATATAAATATATAATTGTGAATAAGCTAAAGAGAAAGGGAAACATGAATTCTCATATTTGTTAACTTTAAAAACACATGGAGATCTTTTTCTATTAAACATTGACCAGATTTATAACTCCTACCTTGTATAATGCAAAATGCAAGTCCAACTATACAACATGCCTCCAATGAACTGCTTGTATTTCTATAGGTTTGTGTTATTTTTCTCTATCATATTAGGATGAGTTGTCTGAGTCTAGTAGGTATGGGTTAGTGTCAGGGATTCAGTATTTCAAAAGGAAAATTGGAAATTGAATCCAATTTGTATGCAAATATATGCTGCACAAATATCCTCCCCTCTCATCCAGAACAATGCCTTGAAATTACCTTCACCCCAAGTAAGACACAGTTAGAGGAGAATAGATAGAAAATCAGTGAATACATATCTGGAATGGAAAATGCTCAGGAGTTCACAACCTTGGAGGTTGTAGAGGAGTTTCCAAAAGTAAGGGACAGGGTAAACACTCCACAAACATGGAGCTCTGCTGGCCTAAAAACTTTTAGAGCAACTGCCTCTGAGTTTGGGAACGTGAAAATTATGTTGTTGTTAGGAGAATTGGCTTCCTTTGTAGTGAGACCATCAAAGCTGGGTCTGCCTCTATGTGACGTGGAGGACATGGTATCTTATTTTCCAATGAACATGAGGTAGCAGTGTTGATTTTCTTCTTTTTAGGTAAACTGTGGCCTCTGGGGACTAAGTATCTCCCCGTTGGACTGTGAAGCCATTTGGTCCTCCTCCACTTTTTGTGGGGTTTTTGCTGCTGAACTGGGAGTTTGGTATTTGCTTCATGAAATTCAAGGAGTTCAACTGAGACACAGTGCTGGAGGGAGTTCTGCCATGTGCGGTGGTTAAGAGTCTGCAGAAGAACGCACCAACCACGCTTCTATCCCTCAAAGCTTGCCACATTGCATCCTTGTCCATAGCAACCTGATTCTGAACATTGCCCTGAATCCTCTTCATATAACAAGATGCCTTTAATTACAAGGGTCTGCTGGCTGCTTCATGTAATCCACAAGCCATTTGGAAGCCAATGGAAGATCCACATTGCTCCAACAGAGATGTTTTATCACACTCCTGCCCACCAAAGCTCTAGGCCCACTTCTCAGCAGGCTGCAACTTTATGGCACCTCTGTTCTACACCATTTTCATGAAAACCAGTCAAGCAAGGCACTGTCTGGTACATCCATGATCAGCAACAGGACATCCAAAGATTCTCCAGTGCCACCTGGTCATGGGAATTTCAAAAATTTCATGGTATTTATTTAGACATTTTTCAAGGATGAAGTTGGAGGCACTGTGGGTTTCAATTCATTCAGGAACCAGTAAATGGTGAGCAAGATTATTTCAATGAAAGCTCTGGAGAACCCTCACAGGCAAGGCTTCCCAAAGAATGGCCAAAAGGTCACATTAAGCCAGGCCCATTGAGGTCTACAATATGAGGTCCATGTGTGTTTTCACTCTCAACTATGGCTGCCAAGTCTTTCGAATGAAATCATGTGATATCTTGGCTGAAATTCCCAGAGCTCTGTGGAAAGCCACTCTGGGGCTAGATCTCAGTTTCCAAGGGTGACTCTCATACATGGCCTCTTAAATCACAACACAATACATGGCAATACTTCTCTGAGATCAGTTCCTGAACTCAGTCTATAAGGGGAATCACACCAGAGTTCAAGCCCAGGTAGACCTTGTTATGTCTTCCAACTGTCACACAAATATCCACAATTAAATCCAAAACACTTCCACATGGCACTCATCTTCTTCCATTTACACAATCATCATAACCTCTGGCTGGAGGTTTCCATGAGGGGTGCAGCCCAAGACAGTGTCCAATATAACCTCCCTTGTCCCTCTTTTGCCTAAAATCAGGGTGGCCAGGACATCCTTCCAGTGAACCAAGAGTGATCAAATAGGCCTGCCATTAATATGGCACTGCTTCTCCAATTTGAGGCCTACTTACTGTGTGTTTTAGATTCTTTATGTGAATTGGAGTCTCGAGAAAAACCAAGCACTTATGGGCTAGCCTCTGCAGGGTTTTGAGGAACACATTTGAACCAAATGATCACTGTTCTCACATGATGGAGAACAGGACACTTACAGAGGAAGGCGAGAGACTTCATCCACACTGACTGCTCTTTTGTCCATTTTCGTTTTGGATGCACACATGGGATCCTTCTTTAGATCCATCAGGTGCTGAGAATCTAAGCCACAGTCTCACACAGGGCCAAAAGACTGATTCAGACACATCCCTTTCCAAAGCAATTAAGCAAAGAGCCACAGGTGATGCCCTTTCATTTCCATTTGAAAACTGTTTCTTTAGGCTCTACAATGGTGTGGCCTGAGGCAAAGGCCTTCCTGACATTCAGGGCAACAGAACAATTGATGAGCAAAAGGCCCAAAGCAGGGTTTCTTCACTTAGAATTTCCTGGTCAAACTGATATCTGAGTTTTCTGAGATGCTCCCATTTCTTTCAGCTATCCAGTACATGGCCATATCACAGAGCTTGGAGGTGGTACATATTTTGGACACAAAACCATGAGCCTATTCTGGAGAGTGGCCAGAATTCAGGAAGAAAACCGGAACTTAGGAAGATTGTTGGAGTTGTCCACCAATAAGTCAAGCCGCAGTCCATTCATAAATTGGGCAAGTGGAGTCTAGACAGGACACATCCAATGATTCATTCTCTTTTCTAATATCTAAAACCACGGACACAGTGGGATACACAGACAAAGAAACACTGGCCTTGTCAAACGACTTACCAGAAACAGTTCACTCCAAACCAAACAAACCGCCTTTCCTACCTATTCTCAGAACATGAGACAAAATCTCAAACCCACACCCACACACACAAAGGAAGCTCCTTCCCCCAAGTAGGTCTGTGACTATTGGGAGTGTCCTCTGACTGGTGGGCCAAACTATGTTCTGATGAAATTGCCTGTCCTGTGTCACATATGGTCTCCTTGGCCAAATCTGTGAAGTTGTCACTAGCCAGCGGTGAGCCACTACCTGCTTTCTCAGGAAAGGCCCCTCTTTAGAGCTTTCCTGACATTTGTTCATCCTCACCTCAGTAGGTACCAAGAAAGACTGACTCTGTCCTTGGTAAATCCAAAAAATACGACCACTGGGACTGGGACTGAGACTGGCTCTGGGTGCCTGGCTTCCCGGATTCCAAGTTCAGAGAGTTCCATCACCAAGGAAGTGAGGTGAGATTACTTCCTTCAGGAATTCTTTGAGGTCATTGCCTTGGCAACCACTTTGTCCTAACTGTTGCTTACAATACTCCTATGAGATGGAGACTGCCCTTTCTTCCTGTGACACTTTTACAAGTTAGAATGGTATATCAACCATAGGGACCCCGGAATAGCTCTCCACACATGCCTGGTTTGGTCTATCTTCTCTACATTAACAAGAGAGAGGCTTATTCAGACACAACCCTTCATCCTGGGAAGGTTGTTTGCGATGGAAGATGACATTTGCTCTCTCAGGTCCTTCATAGCTGCCTACATCTTCTCCAGGGATCAAGTCTGCATGGACATTTGAGGTTCTCAGCAGGAGGAAGATACCCTACATTCCTGTATTGTAAGACGAACTCTGTCCCTGCTCTTCTGCAAAGTTAGATTAAGGTAAGAGTGTATGGTTAGGGTTAATAACATGTTCGATTTGGGTTACGAATCATTGCGAAGGATGATTAATAGTATTGGGAACCTGCGATATTTATAAGATTATAGAGGTGAAATATAAGTATGGAAACAGAAATCTAGGTAAGATTTGAAGCCCAGAAGGGCATTAGGCCCTTGATTGGGATACTTAGCTTATAATTACGTTCTGCACAGATGTCTCAGATAAATCGATAATCAATGGCATAGGACCTTACACCTTGGATGATTGATTTTAGAAGAGAACATCCACTCAAATTGAGATAGTCGGTGGGATTAGGAAGGTAGTCAGTATCTTTAGGAAATAGAGTGAGTATAGGATTTGGGGCAAAAGTTCTGTAGCAATAGGGTTTTTGTTATAGAGTGAATGTAAATTTCAGCACATGTGAAGAGTCAGTCACATGATGAACTGGGGAAAATATGTAAAAAGGAAAATATCAATACAGACATTATGAAATGAGGCAATTATACAGTGAGTGATAGGATTAGACATTTTCAATAGGGTTGAGATTGAATACATAATCTTAGGAAGAAACAAATATGTCATCACCAATAGGAATGACATTTGAAAGCATTAGGCAACCTGGACATTTATCGTTTTAGTAATCCATGTTCACTTTCCATTTAGGATTTGGTACAATCATAAGTGTGATCTTTGCATTTTGTGCCCAGAAAAATATTGTGATCAAATATGTATGTAGATCATATGACATGAGTATTTCTTCCACCATTACTAGGAGCAATATTTGAAGACATATAAATTAGTATTGGGGGTACAAAGTGGTGTACCCTGTGTCTTTGAATATAGAGATAATGCATGAATAGACCATACTGTGAATAAATATTATAACTGGTTCCACTTTAAATAATGGATTGAATTGATATCTGAAAATATATAGGAAATCATATATTGACATACAATCATTCACTCCAACCAGTTATATATCTAATGGTAATCTTAGGGTTATTGTTTATCATGAAGTGTGTGTGAGTTTTGTTTCAAAAGTGATTATGGAAATCGATAATAATATGTTTGGAAAAAAGTCTCATAAAAAGACCAATCAAGAAATATGGAGGAATTCATGTGTTCTGAAGCAGGAAGTGATTGAAAGTGAAACAAGTGCCTATAAATTTTCTAAATTGTGAATGAAATATATATCCTGTTATGTGCATAAACTGATGAAATAGTAATGTACCAGTGTTGAATAAAAGTGAACGTCAAAATACACATCATGTCCAATAGGAATCTACTTGCATTGATGTTAAACTGGGTCAGTTACTGTAGAAATATTAGAATTGCATGCATTATTCACCAAAGAGAGTTTTTTTTTTATTTTTATTTATGGTTGTTCAAAACATTACATAGTTCTTGATATATCATATTTTACACTTTGATTCAAGTGGGTTATGAACTCCCATTTTTACCCTGTATACAGATTGCAGAATCACATCAGTTACACATCCATTGATTCACATATTGCCATACTAGTGTCTGTTGTATTCTGCTGCCTTTCGTATCCTCTACTATTCCCCCTGGCCTCCCCGCCCCTCCCCACTTCTCTCTCTACTCCCTCTACTGTAATAAATTTCTCCCCCTTGTATTATTTTTCCCTTTCCCCTCAATTCCTCTTGTATGTAATTTTGTATAACCCAGAGGGTCTCCTTCCAATTCCATGCAATTTCCCTTCTCCCTCCCTTCCTCCTCTCATCCCTGTTTAATGTTAATCATCTTGTCATGCTCTTCATCCCTATCTGTTCTTAGTTACTCTCCTTATATCAAAGATGACATTTGGCATTTGTTTTATAGGAATTGTGTAGCTTCACTTAGCATAATCTAGTCTAATGCAATCCATTTCCCTGCAAATTCTATGATTTTTTATTTTTCAATGCAAAGTAATAATCCATTGTGTATAAATGCCACATTTCTTTTATCCATTTTTCTATTGAAGGGCATCTAAGTTGGTTCCACAGTCTTGCTGTTGTGAATTGTGCTGCTATGAACATCGATGTAGCAGTGTCCCTGTAGCATGCTCTTTTTAGGTCTTTAGTGAATAGACCAAGAAGGGCAATATCTGGGTCAAATGGTGGTTCCATTCCAAGCTTTCCAAGAAATCTCCATACTGCTTTCCAAATTGGCTGCACCAATTTGCAGTCCCACCAGCAATGTACAAGTGTACCTCTTTTCCCACATCCTTGCCAGCACTTCTTGTTGTTTGACTTCATAATGGCTGCTAATCTTACTGGAGTGAGATGGTATCTTAGGGTGGTTTTGATTTGCATTTCTCTGACTGCTGGAGATGGTGAGCATTTTTTCATGTACTTGTTGATTGATTGTATGTCCTCATCTGAGAAGTGTCTGTTGAGGTCCTTGGCCCATTTGTTGATTGGGTTATTTGTTATCTTATTGTCTAATTTTTTGAGTTCTTTGTATACTCTGGATATTAGGACTCTATCTGAAGTGTGAGTAGTAAAGATTTCTTTCCAGTATGTAGGCTCCCTATTTACCTCTTATTGTTTCTTTTGCTGAGAAAAAACTTTTTTAGTTGAGTAAGTCCCATTTGTTGATTCTAGTTATTAACTCTTGTACTATAGGTGTCCTATTGAGGAATTTGGAGCCCAACCCCACAGTATGTACATCGTAACCAAATTTTTCTTCTATCAGACAGTGTGTCTCTGATTTGATATCAAGGTCCTTGATTCATTTTGAGTTAACTTTTGTGCATGGTGAGAAAAAGGGATTCAGTTTCATTTTGTTATATATGGATTTTCAGTTTTACCAACACCATTTGTTGAAGATGCTATCCTTCCTCCATTGCATGCTTTTAGCTCCTTTATCAAATATAAGATAGTTGTAGTTTTGTTGATTGGTTTCTGTGTCCTCTATTCTGTACCATTGGTCCACCTGCCTGTTTTAGTACCAGTACCATGCTATTTTTGTTACTATTGCTCTGTAGTATAGTTTGAAGTCTGGTATCGCTATACCGCCTGATTCACACTTCCTGCTTAGCATTGTTTTGCAATTCTGGGTCTTTTATTTTTTCATATGAATTTCATGATTGCTTTCTCTATTTCTACAAGAAATGCCTTTGGGATTTTGATTGGCATTGGATTAAACCTATAGAGAACTTTTGGTAATATCGCCATTTTGATGATGTTAGTTCTGCCTATCCATGAACAGGGTATATTTTTACATCTTCTAAGATCTTCTATTTCTCTCTTTAGGGTTCTGTAGTTTTCATTGTATAAGACTTTCACCTCTTTTGTTAGGTTGATTCCCATTTTTTTTTTTTAGGATATTGTGAATGGAGTGGTTGTCCTCATTTCCATTTCAGAGGATTTGTCACTGATATACAGGAATGCCTTTGATTTATGCGTGTTGATTTTATATCCTGCCACTTTGCTGAATTCATTTATTAGCTCTATTAGTTTCTTTGTAGAACCTTTTGGGTCTGCTAGGTATAGAATCATGTCATCTGCAATAGTGATAATTTAAGTTATTCTTTTCCTATTTATATGCCTTTAATTTCTTTCATCTGTCTAATTGCTCTGGCCAGTCTTTTGATAACTATATTGAACAAAAGTGGTGAGAGCAGGCATCCCTGTCTTGTTCCAGATTTTAGACGGAATGTCTTCAATTTTTCTCCATTCAGAATGACGCTAGCCTGCGGTTTAGCATAGATTGTTTTTACAATATTGAGGAATGTTCCTGTTATTCCTAGTTTTTCGAGAGTTTTGAACATAAAGGGATGCTGTACTTTGTCGAATGCTTTTTCTGCATCTATCTAGATGATAATATGGTTTTTATTTTTAAGTCTATTGATGTGGTGAATAACACTTATTGATTTTCGTATATTGAACCCTCCTTGCATCCCAGGGATGAACCCTACTTGATCATGGTGCACATTTTTTTGATATGTTTTTTTATCTGATTTGCCAGAATTTAATTTAAGATTTTTGCATTTAGGTTCATTAGAGATATCGGTCTTTAGTCTTCTTTCTTTGAAGTGTCTATCTGGTGTAGGAATCAGGGTGATATTGGCCTCGTAGAATGAATTTGGAAGATCTCCCTCTTTTTCAATTTTCTGAAATAGCCTGAGTAATTTGTCTGCAACACAAAGGTGAATGGCATCCTGAAATTACCTGTTCTATAGCTGAATGAGCTTTGATCAGTCAAAAACAGGGATGGTGACATCAGCTCTCCAAGATAGTGGCCGCTGGCTTCCTCTGTGGTCTGACCGGTGTGGAGAATCGAATTGGACCGCATCCTTACCCATCTCAAACAAAGAATTCAGCACTTAGCACAGTGATTGCATACCTGGCAGGAGCCCACAGAATCCACACCGCTGTATATTTGCATTGCTATCTCTTCGTTTCCCAGTGCGCGCCGCAGACTCTAGCCACAGACCGATTTCCTGAATAAGCAGCATGACGCTCCATGCGGACAAATCACTCTTGTTTGAGCTCGCGTAGCTGATCCTCATGAGATGGAAATATGTCCACTAGGTTTTGGAGCACCCCAATTTTGCTGGAAATTTCTAACAAGATATATTTTAGCCGTTATAACTCGTCATTCTCCCGCACAGTGACGCGGTACATGGGGGTGATGCACTCCCTTCACCACCATCATATGATCCCCCGAAGTTAGTTTTCAGTACTAAGAAACAAATATGTATTTAAGGTGGATGAATATTTCTGAGAATATTCTTGTGAAAACATGATTATAAATGCACATACATGAATATGAATGAATTTAGGGAGTGTATAATAAGAAAAATATACTTCATATTTTGAAAAATCTGGAGAGTGAATATATATATATATATATATATATATATATATATATATATATATATATATATATATACACTCACAGACATTAAAAAGTAGCATTATGTATGCCAATCGAAATTCGCATGAAATAATATATCATCCACAGACCCAAAAATATTCATTTTAATGAACATGGATTTATGTTGTTCAACTAAGAAGCTCACTCATATGTTGTATTTTCAGTTCCAACAGCGTTTAGTAGGAGTGATCTCTTCTCACAATTTGCAGCTGCCAAGCCAGCCACCTCACAAAATGTACGAGTGATACCAGGTAGAATTCTAAATGTGCATATGAAAATACATGTGATGAATAGGCTACAGAGAAAGGGAGACAGTTATTCACATATTTGTTAACTTTTAAAACACATGGAGAACTATTTCAATTAAAATTCGCTAGATTTATAACACCTACCATTTTTCATACGAAAGGCAAGTCCAACTATACACCATGCCTCCTGTGAACCTCTTGTATTTCTATTCTGTTTGGGTTATTTTTCTCCACCATATTAGAATTAGAAGTCAAAGTCTAGTAGGGTATGTGTTAGTGTCAGGGATTCAGTATTTTGAATGGAAAATTGGAAAATGTATCCAATGTGTATGCAAATATGTGCTACACAAAAAATTCCCACTCTCATTCAGCACAATGCCTTGACATTACCTTCGCCCCACATAAGACACAATTAGAGGAGAAGAGTTAGAAAATCTGTGAATACATATGTGGAATGAAAAAATGCTCAGGAGTTCACAAATTTGCAGGTGGTAGAGGAGTTTCCAAAAGTAAGGGACAGGGTAAAAACTCCACAAACATGAAGTTCTGCCAGCCTAACATCTGGAGAAACTGCCTCTGAGGTTGGGCAATGAAATATATGCTGTTGTCAGGAGCATTAGTTTCATTTGTTGTGAGACCATCATAGCTGAGTCTTCATCTATGTGATCTGGATGACATGGATTCTTATTTTCCAATGAACATGAGGCAGCAGTGCTGAATTTTCTATTTGTAGGTAACCTGTGGCCACTGGGGTCTAAATGTCTCCCCTTGTGGACTGTAATTCCATTTGGTCATCCTCCACTATTCGTGGTATTTCTTGCTGCTGAACTGGGAGTTTGGTATTTGCTTCATGAAATACAAGGAGTTCAACTGGGACACAGTGCTGAAGTGAGTTCTGTCAAGTGTGGTGGGTCAGGTTCGTCAGGAGAATGCACCAACCAGGCTTCTATCCCACATAGCTTGCCCCATTTTCCATAGCAACCTGATTCTGAACATTGCCCTAAAACCTCTCCATATAACAATATGCTTTTACATATAAGGGTCTACTGGCTGCAAAATGTCAGTCACAATCCATTTGGAAGCCAATGGCAGATTCACATGCCCCCACCACAGATGTTTTATTACACACCTGCCATCCACTACTCTAGTACAACTACTCAGCAGGATCCAACTTACTGGCATCTCTGTTAAACACCATTTTCATAAAACCCAGTCAATCAAGGCACTGTCTTGTATACTCATGATCAGCAACAGGACATTCAAATGTTCTCCAGAGCTACCCGGTGATGGGAATTTCAAAAATTTCATGGTATTGAAATAGCCAATTTTCAAGGATGAAGTTGGAGGCACTGTGGATTTCAATTCACTCAGAAACCATTAAATGGTGAGGAAGCTCATTTCAATGAAAACTCTGGAGAATTCTTACAGGCAAGGCTTCCAAAAGTGCCCAAAAGTCAGATTAAGCCAGGCCCATTGAGGTCTACAATGTATGTTCCATGTGTGTTTTGACTCTCAAATATGGCTGCCAAGTCTTTAAGAATAATATCATGTGATATCCTGGCTGAGATTCCCTGAGCTCTGTGGAAAGTCACCTTGGGCCTAGATGTCACTTTCCAAGGACAACTCTCATGCATGGCCATCTAAAATTCCAACACAATTCCTGGCAATAATTCTCTGAGATCAGTAAAAGAACTCAGTCTCTAAGGGGAATCACACCAGAGTGCAAGCCTAGGTGGACCCAGTGATCTCTTCCAACCGCCAGACATATGTCCACAATTAAAACCAAACACTCTCACATGGCCCTCATCTTCTTCCATATAGACACTCATCATATCCTCTGGCTGGAGGTTTCCATAAGGGACGCAGCCCACGACAGTGTCTAAAATAAGCTCCCTGCCCCTCATTTGCCTAAAGTCAGGGTGGCCTGGACTCTCTTCCTGTGAACCAGTAGTGATCAAATAGGCCTGCCTTTAATATTGCTTGGCTTCTCCAACTTGAGGCCTTCTAGCTTTGGGGTTTAGATTCTTTAAGTGAATTGGAGTCATAAAAATCAAGCACCTATGGCCTAGCCTCTGCAGGGCTTTGAAGAACTCATTTGACCCAAAGGATCCCTATTCTCACTTGATGAATATCAGGAACCTACCAGAGAAAGGCAAGAGAGTTCATCAACAATATCTGATCTTTTTGCCATTTTGGTTTTGGATGCACGCATGGGATCTATCTTTAGATCCATCAGGTGCTGAGAATCTAAGCCACAGCCTCACACAGGGCCAACAGGCTGATTCAGACATATCCCAATCCTAAGCAATTAAGCAAAGAGCCACGGGTGATGCCCTTTCATTTCCATTTGAAAACTCTTTTCTTCAGGCTTCACAAAGTGGTGGCTTGAGGCAAAAAACTTCCTGATATTCAACAGAACAATAGGTAAGCAGAAGGACCAAAGCAGGGTTTCTCCACTGAGACTTTCCTGGTCAACAGATATCTGAGATTTCTGAGATGCTAGCCATTTCCTTCAGCTTCCAGTACATAACAATGTCACAGATCTTGGAGGCGGTACAAATCTTGGACACAAAACCATGATACTATTCTGGAGAGTCGCCAGAATTGAGAGAGAAAACAGGAAATTAGGAAGCTTGTAGGTGTTGCCCATCCATAAGGCAAGCCAGAGTCCACTCATGAATTGGGAAGGATGAATTCTGGGAAGCTTTCTACTAGACAGAACACATCCATTGATGCATTGTCTTTTCTAATGTCTACAACAATGGACTCAGTGGGATACACACACACATAGGAACACTCGCCTTGTCAAAGGACTTAATACAAATATTCCACTCCATACCAAACAAACCACCTTTCCTACCTATCCTCAGAACATGAGACAAAACCACAAACTCACACCCACACCCACAAAGGCACCTCCTTCCCCCTAGTAGGTCTGTGACTCCCCGGAGTATCCTCTGACTAGTGAGCCATACTATGTTCCTCCAAAATGACCTCTCCTGTCTCAGATCATGTCTGCTTGGCCAACTCTGTGAAGTTCTCAAGAGCCAGCGGTGAGGCACTACCTGCCTTCTCAGGAAAAGCCCCTCTTCAGAGGTTTCCTGGCATTTGGCCTTCCTCACATCTGTAGGTACCAAGAAAGACTGACTCTGTCCTTGGTAAATCCAAACATGTCAGACCACTGGGACTAGGACAGAGACTGTCTCTGGGTGCCTGGATTCCTGGATTTCAAGTTCAGAGAGTTCCATCACCAAAGAAGTGAGGTGAGATCACTTCCTTCAGGATCTGAATTATGTCACTGCCTTGGCAACCACTTTGTCCTAACAGTTGCTTCCAAAATACTATGAGGTGGAGGCTGCCCTGATTTTCATGGGACACTTTCTCTAGTTAGAATGTTATATCAACCGTAAGCACCCGGGAACAGCTTCCACACAGGACTGGTTTGGTCCATGTTCTATACATTAAGAAGAGAGAGATTGATTCAGACACAACCCTTCATCCTGACCAGGATGATTGCCATGGAAGATGACTTTTGCTTTCTGAGGTAATTCATAGCTGCCTTCATCTTCACCAGGGATCACTTCTGCATGAACATTTGAGTTTCTCAGCAGGTGAACATCCCCTAGATTCCTGTAGTTTAATACACACACTGTTCCTGCTCTCCTGCAAAGTTAGTGTATGGTTAGGGTTAATAATATGTTCGATTTGGGTTAGGAATCATTCTGCAGGATGAATAATGAGATTGGGAACCTGCGATATTTATAAGAATATATAGGTGAAATATATGTATGAAAACGGGAATCTAAGAAGGATTTGAAGCCCAGAAGGGCATTGAGCCCTTGATTTGGATACTTAGTGTTGAATTATGTTCTGTACAATTGTCTCAGTTAAATCGAAATACAGTGGCATAGGACCTTGTACCTTGGATGATTGAATGTAGAAGAGAACATCCAGTCAAAAAGGAATAGTCAGTAGGATTAGGAAGATAGTCAGTAGGTTTAGGAAGAAGAGTGAGTATATGATTTGGAATAAAAAGCTTCTTTAGCAATAGGGTTTCATTGGGAGAGTGAATGTAAATGTCAGCACATGTGAAGAGTTAGTCACAATGATGAACTGGGGAAAATGTGTAGGAAAGCAGGTGTCAATAGAGACATTACGAAATCAGGCAAAGTATAAAGTGAGTGATAGGATTAGACATTTTCAACAGGGTTGAGTTTGAATACATAATCATAGGAAAAAACAAATATGTCGTCACGAATGGGAATGACATTTGAGAGCATTAGGCAACCTGGACATGGATGTTATTAGTTATCCACGTTCACTTTCCTTTTAGGCTTTTGTACAATCATAAGTGTTACATTTTTATGTTTTTTTTTTGTTCAGAATATTACTGTGATAAAATGTATATGTAGATCAGGTGACATGAGTATTTCTTTCACCATTTTTGGGGGCAATATTTTGAAGACGTATACATTAGTATTAGGGGTACAAAGAGGTGTACCCTGTGTCTATTAATATAGAGATAATGCATGAATAGACCATACTATGAATAAATAACGAAACTGATTCCACTTTAAATAATGGATTGAATTGATATGTGAAAATATATAAGAAATCTTATATTGATATACAATCATTCATTCCAACCAGTTATATATCTAATGGTAATATTAGGATTATTGTTTATGAAGAATGGTGTTTGAGTTTTGCTTTATACGTGATGATGTTAAACAAAAATAATGTGTTTGGAAAGAAGTCTCATGAAAAGACCAGTCAAGAAACATGGAGGGATACATGTGTTCTGAATCAGGAAGTGATTGATCGTGAAACAAATGCCTATAAATTTTCTAATTTGTGACAGAAATATATATCCCATGATTTGCATAAACTGAAGACATAGTAACGTACAAGTGTTGAATAAAAATGAAAGTCAAAATACACATCATGTCCCCTAGAAATCAACTTGCATTGATTTTAAACTGGCTAAGTAACTGTAGAAATATTAGGGTTTGTATGCACCATTCACTGAATTTAGTTTTCAGTACTAGGAAACAATATGTATTTCAGGTGGATGATTATTTCTGAAAATAATCTTGTGGAAAGTTGATTATAAATCCACAGATATGAATATGAATGAATTTAGGGAGTGCATAATAAGACACATATATTTCATATTTTGAAAAATCTAAAGAGTATATATATATATATATATATATATATATATATATATATATATATATACATATACATATATATATACACACACACGCAAAAGCACAGATATTAAAAAGTAGCAATACAGGAGATCCATTATGAAGGCAGGCATGGAGAAATCAAGTCTCTGATCTCTTCAGCTGCGCGGGCATAGGGAGTCGTAAACTGTCTAAATGCTGTTTGCTCAGAATCACTAGGCAATATTGACCTGTTGTGAATCTGGGGTGAACAGTCTGGGCCCCTCAGAACACACACAAAGCCCGGATTGGCTGCATTCAAGCTTAGATTCGTCTGGTTTTTGTGACTCAGCACTAACATTCCCGCTGAAATAACTGGTCGGGCTTTCTGAATTGAGAGTTAAAAGCCAACTGAGCCTTCATAGGCAGTGGCCACAGGATTGAAATGGGGCTTGGGAGAGATAGTCAGGACCCACCTGTTGCATTGGTCACCCAGCAAAGGGAACGAACGGTCACCATTTGAATGGGATACCACCATGGCAGAGAACTGACGTCACAGGCGGAGGAGATAACTTCATTGAAACCAGCGCGACAAGTGTGTAATCCCATTGCCATATCTCTCAACAACGCAGGGAAACCTCAAGGGCCCTTCCCACCTCTGCCGTAATGGCCCCTCCCAGCTCTCCAAGGAGCGCGATACCCAGACCTAGGGAATCAAGATTGGCTCGGGACTCGCGGCGTGGAATTCCCTGCTACCGCTCCCACCAGTGCTGACAATTGAGGTCTCTTACACCACCTACCGGGGCCATGGCTCCTGAAGGGCAAGCAAATTCGCTGGAGGTTCTCAGCCCCAAGCTCTACAAACTTATTGTCTGAGGAAGGCAAACAAGGAGAGTGTGCCCAGGCCTTCATGGAAACAGGGCTACCAGGAGCAGAGGCCTGGTTTGTAACCAGTATTGTGGTGAGCATCACAGGTGAGTGGGGCCTGGCTTGAGGAAGCACAAGAGAAAGCCCTAGGCACTCAGAATTGGAGACCCGCCCAGTCTGGGAGGAAGAGCTGCTGCACAGTGATTGGTTCTCACTTTTTGAGAGGAGAAGCTTGGCCCAGTGCACACAGCTCCACCTACTGGAAGAGAAGTTATTTGAACTCTAGGACTGCATGTATTATTATTATTTTTTATTTGTTTTTTTTTTCTTTCATTTTCATTTTTGTTATTGTTGTTCTTTAACTTTTTTAAATGTTTTTATTTTTTAATTTTTTTATTTTATTATTATTATTATTATTTTAAATTTTAATTTTCAATTTTTTAATCATCATCATTACTTAAAACGTTCTTTCTTTATTTTCTATTTTTTTCTTTTGTCTTTTCATTTCTTTTCATTTTTCTTATTCCCCCTTCCTTGAATTCTACCTGCCTACTCTCATTCTCTTTAGTGACTTCTCCCTTCCCTTCTAATATCTTTCCTCCCAAGCATCAAATGAATTTATAAGAGTAAGCAGTAACTCAGTAGTCAAACAGAAGAAGAAGTAACATGAGCAGCATATAAAAACAAAGAAGAAAAGGATTACGAACAATGAAGGACAGCCTAAATATTCAAGAGCACCTAGAGTCATCAGAAAAATGGTCATATAAAGAACTCAAGTAATACCTTAGACAGATGGAATGGAACCTTAAAGAGGATACGAGACAGGAAAAACAAACAGTGATAAAACGCATTGAAAATGAATTACATAAACAGATAAAATGAGAAATTAAGCATCTTTATCAGGAGATAGAGATTATTAGAAAAATCAAACAATAATTCTAGAAATCAAGGAAATGATAAACCAAATTAAAAACTCAATTGAGAGTATCACTAACAGAGTAGAGCAAGTAGAAGACAGAATGTCAGATAATGAAGACAAAATATATCATATTGAAAAAAGTCTAGCCAACAAAGAAATGCTGTAAAAAATTATGAGAAAACATTCAAGAGATATGGGATAACATAAAAAAAAACAAACTAATGAGTCATATGGATAGAGGAAGGTACAGAGATTAAAACCAAGGGAATGAGAAACCTGGTGAATGAAATAATTACAGAAAACTTTCCAGAAATAAAAATGGAAACGGATAAACAAATTGTAGATGCTTACAGGACACCGAGCACACAAAATCACAGTAGACCAATGCCAAGACACATTGTTATAAAGATATCCAATATACAGAACAAAGAGAAAATATTAAAAGCTACCAGAGAAAGGAGGCAGATTACAATCATTACAATCAGGGGTAAACCAAAAAGTTTAACAATGGATTTTTCATCATAGACGCTGGAAGTGAGAAGATCCTGGAACAACGTACTTCAAACACTGAAAGACAATGGATGCCAACCAAGAATTATGTATCCAGCAAAATTAAGCTTAAGATAAGACAATGAGATAAAAATATTTCATGATAAACAAAAGCTAAAAGAATTTCAGCCAGATAACCAGCATTGCAAAGCATCTTGAGCAAAACACTACACGAGGAAGAAATGAAAATCAACAACGAAAACCATCAGTGAGAAGTGCCTCAGTAATGACAGAGGGAAGGGGAAAAGCAAATCATGGAGAATCAAACTAATTAAAAAATATATATATAAAAACATGGGTGGCAGTACAAACCATATATCAATAGTAACTCGAAATGATAATGGCTTAAACTCTCGAATAAAGTGACATTGGCTTGTAACTTGAAATAAAAAAAAAAAATCCAACAATATGTTGCCTCCAAGGGACACATCTGAATGGAAAAGAAATACACAGGCTGAAGGTGAAAGATTGGGAAAATTTATACCATGCACACGGTCCTCGAAAGCAAGCAGGGGTGGCCATCCTCCTATCGAATAAAATCGACCTCAAGACTAATTTAATCAAAGGGATAAGGAAGGACTTTATATATTGTTAAAAGAAACCATTCACCGACAAGACATAACAATTATCAATATTCACGCAGCAAATAATGGTGCTGCGACGTTCATAAAACAATTTATCCTCAAGTTCAAGAATCAAATAGACCACAATACAATAATTATGGGTGACTTCAACTCACCTCTCTAACCATTGGACAGATCCTCCAAACAAAAGTTGAATAAAGAAACTATAGAACTCAATATCACAATCAATACCCTATACTTAACTGACATATATAGAATATATCAACCATCATCAAGTGGATATACTTTTTTCTCACCAGCACATGGATCCTTCTCAAAAATAGACCATATGTTATGCCATAGGGCAACCCTCAGTAAATATAAAGGGGTGGAGATAATACCATGAATTTTTTGTGATCATAATGGAATGAACCTGGAAACCAATGATAAAGAAGGAAGAAAAAATCATACATCACATGCAAAATGAAGAATATGTTACTGAATGATCAATGGGTTACAGAAGACATAAAGGAGGAAATCAAAAAATTCTTAGAGATAAATGAAAATACAGACACAACATATCAGATTCTATAGGACACAATGAAAAGAAGTTTTAAGAGGTAAATTCATCGCCTGGAGGTCATTCCTCAAAATAGAAAAACAAACAAACAAACAAATGAGCTCACACTTCATCTCAAAGCCCTAGAAGAAGAAGAGCAAAACAACAGAAAATGTAGCAGAAGGAAAGAAATAATTAAAATCATAGCGAAATTGAAACAAAAGAAACTATTGAAAAAATTAACAAAACTAAAAGGGGTTCTTCAAAAAGATAAATAAGATCGACAGACTCTTAGCCATGCTAACGAAGAGAAGAAGAGAGAGAACTCAAATTACTAACATACGGGATGAAAAAGGCAATATCACAACAGATGCTACATAAATACAGAAGAAAATTAGAAATTATTTTGAAAAACTGTATTCCAATAAAATAGAAAATAGTGAAGACATCGATAAATTTCTTAAGTCATATGATTTGACCAGACTGAGTCAGGAGGAAACACACAATTTAAACTGACCAATATCAATGGATGAAGTAGAAGAAGCAATCAAAAGACTACCAACCAAGAAAAGCCCAGGAACGGATGGGTATACAGCAGAGTTTTACAAAACCTTTAAAGAAGAATTAATACCAATACTTTTCAAGTTATTCAGGAAATAGAAAAACTGGGAGCTCTGCCAAATTCATTCTATGGGGCCAACATCACCCAGATTCTGAAACCAGACAAAGACACCTCAAAGAAAGAAAACTACAGACCAATATCTCTGATGAACCTAGGTGCAAAAATCCTCATTAAAATTCTGGCGAATTGAATACAAAGGCACATCAAAAAAATTGTGCACCATGATCAACTTGAATTCATCCCTGGGATGCAAGGAGGCTTCAATATATGGAAATCAATAAATGTTATTCACAACATCAATAGACTTAAAGATAAGAACCATATGATCATCTTGATAGATGCAGAAAAACCATTCAACAAAGTAGAGCATTCCTTTATGTTCAAAACATTTTAAAAACTAGGGATAACAGGAACTTACCTCGACATTGTAAAAGATAACTATGTTAAGCCTCAGGCTAGCATCATTCTGAATGGAGAAAAATTGAAGGCATTCACTTTAAAATCTGGAACAAGGCAGAGATATCCTCTATCACCACTTCTATTCAATATAGTTCTCGAAAAACTGGCCAGAGCAATTAGAGAGATGAAAGACATTAAAAGCATAAAAATAGGAAAAGAAGAACTTAAATTATCACTATTTGTAGATGACATGATTCTATACATAGAAGACCCAAAAGGGTCTACAGAAAAAACTACTAGAACTAATAAATGAATGCAGCAATGTGGCAGGATATAAAATCAACATGCATAAATCAAAGGCATTTCTGTATATCAGCGACAAAACTTCTGAAAAAAAATGAGTCAAAACACTGCATTCCCAATTTCCTCAAAATAATTAAATACTTGGGAATCAACCTAACAAAAGAGGTGAAAGATTTATATAATGCAAACTACAGAACCCTAAAAAGAGAAATAGAATAAGATCTTAGAAGATGGAAAAATATACCCTGTTCATGGATAGGCAGAACTAACATCATCAAAATTGCTATATTACCAAAAGTTCTCTATAGGTTTAATACAATGCCAATCAAAATCCCAAAGGATTTTTTTTTGTAGAAATAGATAAAGCAATCATGAAATTCAAATGGAAAAATAAAAGACCCAGAATAGCAAAAGCAATTCTAAGCAGGAAGTGTGAATCAGGCAGTATAGTGATACCAGATTTCAAACTATATTACAGAGCATTCATAACAAAAACAGCATGGTACTGGTACCAAAACAGGCGGGTGGATCAATGGTACAGAATGGAGGACACAGAGACTAATCAAAAAATCTACAACTGTCTTATATTTGATAAAGGAGCTAATGGCCTGCAATGGAGGAAGGATAGCATCTTCATCAAATAGAGTTGGGTAAACTGGAAATCCATATGCAACAAAATGAAACTGAATCCCCTCCTCTCGCCATGCACAAAAGTTAACTCAATGTGGATCAAGGAGCTAGATTCAAATCAGAGTCTCTGCGTCTGATAGAATAAAAAGTTGGCTCCTATCTACATATTGTGTGGTCAGGCTCCAAATTCCTTAATAGGACACCCATAGAATAAGAGTTAATCATAAGAATCAACAAATGGGACTTACTTAAACTGATTTTTTTTTCTTAAAGAGAGAAACAATAAGAGAGGTAAATATGGAGCCTACATCATGGGAACAAATTTTTAGTCCTCACCCTTCACATGGAGCCCTAATATCCAGAGTATACAAAGTATACAAAGAACTCAGAAAATTAGACAATAAGATAACCAATAACCCAATGGGCCAAGGACCTGAACAGAAACTTCTCAGAGGAGGACATAGAATCAATTAACAAGTACATGAAAAAATGCTCTCCATTTCTAGCAGTAAGAGAAATGCAAATAAAAACCACCCTAAAATACCATCTCAATCCAGTGAGATTGGCAGCCATAATGAAGTCAAACAACAACAAGTGCTGGCGAGGATGTGGGGAAAAGGGTACTCTTGTACATTGCTGGTGGGACTGAAAACTGGTGCGGCCAATTTGGAAAGCAGTATGGAGATTCCTGGGAAATCTGGGAATGGAAGCACCATTTGATCCAGCTATTGCCCTTCTCGGACTATTTCCTGAAGACCTTAAAAGAGCGTACTACATGGATACTGCCACATCGATTTTCATAGCAGCACAATTCACAATTGCTACACTGTGGAACCAACCCAGATGCCCTTCAATAGATGAATGGATAAAAAAATGTGACTTTTATATACTATGGAGAATTACGCAGCACTAAAAAATGACCAAATCTTGGAATTTGCAGGGAAATGCATGGCACTGAGCAGATTATGGTTAGTGAAGCTAGCCAATCCCTAAAAAACAAATGCCAAATGTCTTGTTTGATATAATGAGAGCACCTAAGAACAGAGCAGGGAGGAAGAGCATGAAGAAAAGATTAACATTAAGCAGAAACATGAGGTGGGATGGAAAGGGAGAGAAGAGGGAAATTGCATGGTAATGGAGAGAGACACTTATTGTTACACAAAATTACATATAAGAGGTTGTGGGAAAATAAACAAGGAGAGAAATGATTTAGAGTAGGTATGGTAGAGAGAGAAGATGGGAAGATAGGGGAGTGGGGATAGTAGAGTATAGGAAAGGTAGCAGAATACAACAGTAACTAATAGGGCATTATGTAAAAATATGGATGTGTAACTAATGTGATTCTGCAATCTGTATTTGGAGTAAAAATGGGAGTTCATAACCCACTTGAATCTAATGTATGAAATATGATATGTCAAGAGCTTTGTAATGTTTTGAGCAACCAATAAAAGAAAAAAAAAGTAGCAATATATATGCCAATAGAAATTCATCATGAAATGTATATAATCCACAGATCGAAAAATATTCATTTTACTGAACATGGATTCATGTATAATGTTTTTCAACTAGGAAGCTCACCCATAGGTTGAATTTTCAGTTCCAACAGCGTTTAGGAGGAGTGATCTCTTCTCTCAATTTGCATCTACCAATTCAGCCACCTCACAAGTGTATACGAGTGATATCAGGTAGAATTCTATATGTGCATATAAACATACATGTGCTGAATAGGCTACAGAGAAAGGGAGATAGGGATTCACATATTTGCTAACTTTAAAAACACATGTAGAACTCTTTCAACAAAAAATTGACTAGACTTATAACTCCTACATTATATAATGCAAAAGGCAATTCCAACTATACACCATGCGTCCTTTGAACTGCTTGTGTTTCTTCTCTTTTTGGCTTATTTTTCACCATCATATTAGGATTATTAGTCAGAGACTAGTAGGGTATGGGTTATAGTGTCAGGGATTCAGTATTTCAAATGGAAATTGAAAAATGAATCCAATGTGTATGTAAATATGTGCTACACAAAAATCTTCCCACTCACATCCAGAACAATGCCTTGACATTACCTACGCCCCAAGTAAAACACAATTAGAGTAGAAAAGTGTGAAAATCTATGAATACAAATATGGAATGGAATATGCTCGGGAGTTCACAACCTTGGAGGTGGTAGAGGAGTTTCCAAAAGTAAAGGACAGGGTAAACACTCCACAAACAAGGAACTCTGCTGGCCTAAGAATTCTTGGGAAACGGCTTCTGAGGTTGGGCACTTGAAATATATGTTGTTGTCATGAGCTTTAGCTTCCTTTGTAGTGAGACCATCAAAGCTGGGTCTGCATCTATGTGACCGAAAGACATGGTTTCTTATATTCCAATGAACATGAGGCAGCAGTGCTCAATTCTCTCTTTGTAGCTAAACTGTGTCCATTGGAAGCTAAGTGTCTCCCAGTGGGGACTGTGAAGACATTTGGTCATCCTCCACTTTTCGTGGTATTTCTTGCTTCTGCACTGGGAATTTGGTATTTGCTTCACAAAACATAAAAAGTTCATCTGGGATACAGTGCTGGAGGGAGTTCTGTCACATGTGGTGGGTCAGGGTCTGCAGGAGAATGCACCAACCAGGCTTCTATCCCACATAGCTTGCACCAATAACCATAGCAACCTGATTCTGAATATTGCCCTGAAAACTCTCCATTTAACAAGATGCCTTTACATATAAGGGTCTGATGTCTGCACTATATCAGTCACAAAAAATTTGGAAGCCAATGGCAGATTCACATGGCCCCAACATGATGTTTTATCACACACCTGCCCACCACTGCTCTAGCCCCCCTACTCAGCAGGCTCCAAATTACTGGCTTCTCTTGTTCTACACCATTTTAATGAAACCCAGTCAAAAACAAGGCACTGTCTGGTATACACATGATCAGCAACAGGACATCAAAAGTTTCTGCAGTGCCACCTGGTCATGGGAATTTCAAAAATTTCATGGTATTTATCTAGCAATTTTTCAAGGGTGAAGTTAGAGGCACTGTGGGTTTCAATTCATTCAGGAACCATTAAGAGTTGAGAAAGTTCATTTCAATGAAAGCTCTGGAGAACTCTCACAGTCAATGCTTCTCAAACAGTTGCCAAAAGGTCTCCTAAAGCCAGGCCAATTGACATCTACAATGTGAGGTCCATGTGTGTTTTGACTCTCAAATATGGCTGCTAAGTTTTTCAGAATAAAATCATGTGATATCCTGGCTGAGATTCTCAGGCCTCTGTGGAAACCACCCTGGGCCTAGATCTCAGTTTCCAAGAGTGAGTCTCATGCGTGGCCTCCTAAAATCCCAACACAATTCATGGCAATACTTCTCTGAGGTCAGTTTCAGAACTCAGTCTCTAAGGGGAATCACACCAGAGTTCAAGCCCAGGTGGCCCCATCATCCCTTCCATCCGCCAAAAAATGACCACAATTAAAATCAAAACACTACCACAGAGCCATCATCTTCTTCCATGTAGACACTCATCATAACCTCTAGCTGGAGGTTTCTATGAGCCCAAGGTAGTGTCCGAATAAGCTCACTTGCCCCTCATTTGCCTAAAATCATGATGGCCTGGACACTCTTCCTGTGAACCAGGAATGATCAAATATTCCTGCTGTTAAAGTGTTCCACTTCTCCAATTTGAGGCCTACTGGCTGTAGGGTATAGATTCTTTATGTGATTTGGAGTCATGAGAAAACCCAAGCAAATATGGGCTAGCCTCTGCAGGGATTTCAAGAACTCATTTGACCCAAAGGATCCCTATTCTCACTTGATGGAGGTCAGGAACCTAAAACAAGAGGGCAAAAATATTCACCCACAATGACTGCTCTTTTGGCCATTTTAGTTTTGGAAACACATGGGATCTTTCTTTAGATCCATCAGGTGCTGAGAATCTAAGCCACAACCTCATACAAGGACAAGAGGCTGATTCAGACACATCCCAATCCAAAAAAATTAAGCAAAGAGCCACTGGTGATGTCCATACATTTCCATATGAAAACAGTTTTCTTCAGGCTACACAAAGGGGTGGCCTGAGGCAAAGACCTTCCTGACATTCAGGGTAATAGAAATAGAAGTAAGCAAATGGCCCAAAGAAGGGTTTCTCCACTGAGACTTTACTGGTCACACTGAAATCTGAGTTTTCTTAGATGCTCCCATTCCCTTCAGCTATCCAGTACATGGCCATGTCACAGAACCTTGTGGTGTTACATATTTGGGAAACAAAACCATGAGTCTATTCTGGAGAGTGGCCAGAATTCACGAAGAAAACAGGAACTTTAGAAGATAATAGATGTTGCCCATCCATAAGGCAAGCTGCAGTCCATTCATTAATTGGGCAGTATGAATGCGGGGAAGCTTTCAACTAGAGACAACACATCCATTGATGCATTGTCTTTTCTAATGTCTACAACCACGGATACAGTGGGATACACAGACTTAGAAACACTCACCATGTCAAACGACTTACTAGAAACAGTCCACTCCAAACCAAACAAACCACCTTTCCTACCTATTCTCAGAACATGAGAAAAAACCACAAACTCACACCTACAACGGCAAAGGCACTTCCTTCCCCCAAATAGGTCTGTGACTATCCGGAGTGTCTTCTGACTGGTGGGCCATATTATGTTCCCCCAAAATGGCCTGTCCTGTTTCAGATCTGGTCTCCTTGGCCAACTCTGTGAAGTTGTCAGGAGCCAAAGGTGAGCCACTACCTGCTTACTCAGGAAAGGCCCCTCTTCAGAGCTCTGCTGGCATTTGGCCATCCTCACATCAGTGGGTACCAAGAAAGACTGACTATGTCTTTGGGAAAAGCAAACAAGTTAGCCCACTGGAACTGGGAGTGGGACTGGCTCTGCGTGCCTTCCTTCCTGGATCCCAGGTTCAGAGAATTCCATCACCAAGGAAGTGAAGTGAGGTCACTTCTTTCAGGAACAGAATATGCTCACTGCCTTGGTAACCACTTTGTGCTAACAGTTGCTTCCAGGGTTCCCATGAGATGGAGGCTGCCCCAACATCCTGGGACACATTCAGAAGTTAGAATGGTATATCAACCATAGGCACCAGGGAACAGCTCTCCACAGAGGCCTGGTTCAGTCCATCTTCTCTTTATTAAGAAGAGAGAGGCTGATTCAGACCATCAATTAATCCTGACCAGGTTGTTTGCCATGGAAGATGACTATTGCTCTCTCAGGTCCTACATAGCTGCCTATATCTTCTGCAAGGATCATTTCTCCATGGATCTTTGATGTTCTCAGCAGGTGGAAGATCATCTACATTCCTATATTGTAAGACCCACACTGTCCCTGCTCTTAAGTAAGTTATACTGAGGTAACAGTGTATGGTTAGGGTTAATAACTTGTTCAATTTGGGTTACAAATAATTCTGCGGGATGAATAATGGTATTGGCAAAATGCGATGTTTACAAGAGTATACATGTGAAACATAAGTATGAAAGCAGAAATCTAGGTAAGATTTGAAGCCCAGAAGGGCATTGGGGACTTGAGTGGGATACTTAGCTTTGAGTAA
The DNA here is from genome assembly GCF_048772815.1 of Callospermophilus lateralis. NCBI lineage: Eukaryota > Metazoa > Chordata > Mammalia > Rodentia > Sciuridae > Callospermophilus > Callospermophilus lateralis. Next base: position 63,524 of record NW_027513790.1, read on the forward strand.
TGTGCAGCACAGATGTCTCAGATAAATCAATATACACTGGCATCGTACCTTGTACCTTGGATATTGAATGTTGAAGAGAACATCCAGTCAAAAACCGATAGTCGGCAGGATTAGGAAGGTAGTTGGTAGGTTTAGAAAAAAGAGTGAGTATAGGATTTGGACCAAAAGTTCTTTAGCAATAGAATTTAGTGTAGAGAGTGTATGTAAATGTAAGCACATGTGAAGAGTCAGTCACAATGATGAACTGGGGAAAAATATAGGAAATCAGATATCAATAGAGACATTAGGAAATCAAGCAAAGTATAAATTGTGTGATAGGGTTAGACATTTTCAACAGGTTTGAAGTTGAATATATAATCTTAGGAAGAAACAAATATGTAGTCAAAAATAGAATTGATATTTGAGAGCATTAGGCAACCTGGACATGGATGTTTTTAGTAATCCATGCTCACTTTCCATTTACGCTTTGGTACAATTGTAAGTGTGACCTATGCTTTTTGTGTCCAGAATATTTCTGTAATAAAATGTGTATGTAGATCAGGTGACAATCGTATTTCTTCCACCAATTCTGGGAGCAATATTTTGAAGACTTACAAATTAGTATGGGGGTACAAATAGGTGTACCCTGTTTCTATGAATATAGACATAATGCATGAATAGACCATATTGTGAATAAATAATATAACTGGATCCACTTTAAATAATGAATTGAATAAATATCTGAAAATTTATAAGAAATTTTATATTGATATGCAATCATTCATTCCAACCAGTTATATATCTAACGATCATCTTAGGGTTACGGTTTATCATGAAGGGTGTGTGAGTTTTGGTTCAAAATTGATTATGGAAATAGAAAATAATATATTTGGAAAAAAGTCTCATGAATAGACCAGTCAAGAGACATAGAGGAATACATGTGTTCTGGAGCAGGAAGTGATTGAAAGTGAAACAAATGCCTATAAATTTGCTAACTAGTGAATAAAATATATATCCTATGATGTGCATAAACTGATGAAATAGTAATGTACCAGTGTGGAATAAAAATTAACGTCAAAATACACATCATGTCCCATAGGAACCTACATGCATTAATGTTAAACTGGGTCAGTTAATGTACACATATTAGGATTTGTATGCACCTTTTACTGAAGTTAGTTTTCAGTACTAGGAAACAAATATGTATTTCGGGTGGATGAATATTTCTAAGAATAATCTTGTGAAAAGTTGATTATTAATCCACATACATGAACATGGATGAATTTAGGGAGTGTATATAAGACACATATATTTCATATTTTTAAAAATATGGAGAGTATATATATATATATATATATATATATATATATATATATATATACACACACACACACACACACACACACACAAACACAGACATTAAAAAGTAGCAATATATATGCCAATCAAAATTCATCATGAAATATATATCATAAAGATGCAAAAACATTCATTTTAGTGAACATGGGTTTATGTATAATGTTGTTCCATTGGGAAGCTCACCCATAGGTTGAATTTTCAGTTCCAACAGCGTTTAGGAGGAGTGATCACTTCTCACAGTTTGTATCTGCTAAGTCATATATCTTACAAGGATGTACGTGTGATACCTTGTAGGATTCTATTTGTGCATATAAAAATACATGTGCTGAATAGGCTCCAGAGAATGGGAGACCGTAATTCACATATTTGTTAACTTCAAAACACATTGAGAACTATTTCAAATAAATATTGAATAGATTTATAACACCTACCCTTTATCATGCAAAAGGCAAGTCCAACTCTGAACTGCAAGTATTTATGTACTGTTTGGGTTACTTTCTTCCATCATATTAGGATTAGTAGTCAGAGTCTAGTAGAATATGGGTTAGTGTCAGGGATTCAGAATTTCAAATGGAAAAAAGGAAAATTAATCTTCCAACTCTCATCCAGAACAATGCCTTGTCATTACCTTCGCCCCAAGGAAGACACAATTAGAGTAGAAGAGTTACAAAATCTGTGATTACATTTCTGGAATCGAAAATGCTGAGGAGTGCACAAACTTGGAGGTGGTATAGGAGTTTCCAAAAGTAAGGACAGGGTACACACTCCACAAACATGAAGCTCTGCTTGCCTAAAACTTTTTGAGAAACTGCCAGTGAAGTTGGGCACTGAAATATAGGTTGTTGTCAGGAGTTAAGCTTCCTTTGTAGTGAGACCCTCAAAGCTGGGTCTTCATCTATGTGACCTGGAGGACATCATTTCCTATTTTTCAATGAACACGAGGCAGCAGTGCTCAATTCTCTCTTTGTAGGTAAACTGTGTCTCCCTGTGTGGACTGTGAAACAATTTGGTCATCCTCCACTTTTCGTGGTGTTTCTTGCTGCTGCACTTGGAGTTTGGTTCATGCTTCACAAAATACAAGGAGTTCAACTGGGAAACAGTGCTTGAGGTATTTCTGTCACGTGTGGTGGGTCAGGGTCTGCAAGAAAATTCACCAACCAGGCTTCTATCTCTCAAAGATTGCCCCCTTGTCCATAGCAACCTGATTCTGAACATTGCCCTGAAACTACGCCATATAACAAGATGCCTTTACATATAAGGGTCTGATGTCTGCACTCTGTCAGTTACAAGCCATTTGGAAGCCAATGGCAGATCCAAATGGCCCCACCATGATGTTTTATCACACACCTGTCCACCACTGCTCTAGGCCCACTACTCAGCAGGCTCCAAAATACTGGCATCTCTGTTCTAAACAATTTTCATGAAACCCTGTCAATCAAGGCACTGTCTGGTACACTCATGGTAAGCAACAGGACATCGAAAGTTTCTGCAGTTCCACCTGGTCATGGAAAATTCAAAAATTTCGTGGTATTTATCTAGCCATTTTTCAAGGATGACTTTGGATGCACAATTATTCAGGAACCATTAAATGTTGAGAAAGTTCATTTCAAAGAAAATTCTAGAGAACTCTCACAGGCAAGGCTTTCCAAAGAGTGGACAAAAGGTCACTTGAAGCCAGGACCATTGAGATCTACAATGTGAGGTCCTATGTCTTTTGACTCTCAACTATGGCTGCCAAGTCTTTCAGAATAAAATCATGTGATATCCAGGCTGAGATTCCCAGTTCTTTGTGGAAAGCCACCCTGGTCCTAGATCTCAGGTTCCAAGGGCGACTCTCATGTGTGGCCTCCTAAAATCCCAACACAATTCATGGCAATTCTTCTCTGAGATCAGTTTCAGATCTCAGTCTCTAAGTGGAAACACACCAGAGTTCAAGCCCAGTTGACCCAGTCATCTCTTCCAACCGCCACACCAATGACCAGAATTAAAACCAAAACACTCCCACATGGCCCTCATTTTCTTCCATATAGTCACTCATCATAACCTTGGCTGGAAGTTTTTATGAGGCACACAGCCCAAGACAAAGTCAAAATAAGTTCCCTTGCCCTTCATTTGTCTAAAGTCAGTGTTTCCTGGACAACGTTCCTGTGAACCAGGACTGATCAAAGAGGTCTGCCATTAATACTGTTCTGCTTTTCCAATTTGAGGCATACAGACTGTCGGGTATAGTTTCTTTATGTGATTTGCAGTCATGAGAAAACCCAAGCACCTATGGGCTAGCCTCTGCATGGCTTGAAGAACTCAGTTGACCCAAAGATCCCTGTTATCACTTGATGGAGATCAGGAACCTTACAGAGGAAGGCAAGAGACTTCATCACAATGACTTCTCTTTTGGCCATTTTGGATTTGGATGCACACATGGGATCTTTCTTTAGATCCATCAGGTGCTGAGAATCTAAGCGATAATCTCACACTGCACTAAGAGGCTGATTCAGACATATCCCTTTGCAAAGCAATTAAGCCAGGAGCCACAGGTGATGCCCATTTATTTCCATTTGAAAACTGTTTTTTTCAGTCTTTGGAAATGTGTGGCTTTAGGCAAAGTCCTTCCTTTCATTCAGGGCAACAGAACAATAGGTAAGCAAAATCCCAAAGCAGATTTTCTCCACTGAGACTTTCCTGGTCACACTGATATCTGAGTTTTCTGAGATATTCACCATTCTCTTCAGCTATCCAGTACATGGCCATGTCCCAGATTGTGGAGGAGATACATATCTTGAACACAAAACCATGAGCCTATGGGAGAGTGACCAGATTCAGGAAGATATCAGGAATGTAGGAAGGTAATAGGTGTTGCCCATCCATAAGGTAACCTGCAGTCCATTCATAAATTGGACAGGATGAATTCTGCGAAGAATTCTACTAGACAGGACACATCTATTGATGCATTCTCTTTTCTATTGTCTACAACCACAAATACAGTGGGATACCCAGACATAGAAACACTCACCTTCTCAAAGGACTTACTAGAAACAGTCCACTCCAAACCAAACAAACCGACTTTCCTACATTTTCTCAAAACTTGAGACAAAAATCACAAACACACAAACACACACACACACACACCCACAAAGGCACCTTCTTTCCCCAAATAGGTCTGTGACTATCCGGAGCGTCCTCTGACTGGTGGGCCATACTATGTTTCCCCGAAATGGGCTGTCCTATGTCAGATCTGGTCTTCTTGGCCAAAACTGTGAAGTTATCAGGAGCCAGCGGTGAGCCACTGCCTGTTTTCTCAGGTAAAGCCCCTATTCAGAGCTTTCCTGGCATTTGTCCATCTTCAATTTAGTAGTTGCCAAGAAAGACTTACTCTATCCTTCTTAAATCCAAAAATTTGAGACCACTGGGACTTACACTGGGACTGCTTCAGGGTGCCTGGCTTCCTGGATTCCAAGTTCAGAGTGTTCCATCAACAAGAAAGTGACATGGGTCACTTCGTCTAGAACTGAATGAGGTCACTGCCTTGGCAACCACTTTGTCCTAACAGTTGCTTCCAAGGGTCCATGAGATGGATCCTGCCCCTACTTCCTATGACACTTTCACAAGTTAGAATGGAATATCAACCATAAGCACCCGGGAACAGCTCTCCACACAAGCCTGGTTTGGTCCATCTTCTCTACATTAACAAGAGAGAGACTGCTTCAGACACACCCCTTCATCCTGACCTGTTTGGTTTTTTTTGTCATGAAAGATGACTTTCGCACTCTCAGGTCCATCATAGCTGCCTACATCTTCTTTAGGGATCATTTCTGCATGGACCTTTGAGGTTCTCTGCAGGTTGAAGATCTCCTACATTCCTGTATTGTAAGACCAACTCTGTCCCTGCTCTTCTGTAAAGTTAGATTGAGGGAACAGTGTTGGGTTACAGTTAATAACATGTTTGATTTGGGTTAGGATCATTCTGCTGGATGAATAATGGTATTGGGAACCTGCAATATTTATAAGATTATATAGGTGAAATATATGAATGAAAACAGAAATCTCGGTAACATTTGAAGCCCAGAAGGGCATTGGGTCCTTGATTGGGATACTTAGCTTTTAATTATGTTCTGCACAGATGTCTCAGATAAATCTATACACAATGGCATAAGATCTGATACCTTGGATGATTGAATGTTGAGGAGAACAACCATTCAAAGAGGGAGAGTCGGTAGGATTAGGAAGATAGTTGGTAGGATTATAAAAAAGTGTGAGTATAGCATTTGGACAAATAGTTCTTTAGCAATAGGTTTTCAGGTAGACAGAAAATGTAAATGTCAGCATATGTGAAGAGTCAGTCACAGTGATGAACTGGGGAAAATATGTAGGAAAGCAGATATCAATAGAGACATTAGGAAATCAGGCAAAGTATAAAGTGAGTGATAGCAAAAGACATTTTCAACAGGCTTGAGATTGAATATATAATCTTAGGAAGTAACAAATATGTAGTCACCAATAGGATTGACATTTGAGAGCATTAGGCAACCTGGACATGGGTTATTTTCATAATCCATACTCACATTCCATTTAGGCTTTGGTACAATCGTAAGTGTGACTTTGCATTTTGTGGCCAGAATATTACTGTGATAAAACGTATATGTAGATCAGGTGACATGAGTATTTCTTGCACCATTTCTTGGAGCAACATTTTGAAGGGGTATAAATTAGTATTGGGGGTACATATAGGTGTACCATGTATGTATGAATATAGAGATAATGCATGAATAGACCATACTGCGAATAAATAATATAACTTGTTCCAACTTTAAATAATGGATTGAATTGATATCTGAAAATACACAGGAATCATATATTGATATACATACATTCATTCCAACCAGTAATACATCTAATGGTAATATTACGGTTGTGGTTTATCACCAAGAGTGTGTGAATTTTGCTTCAAATTTGATTATGGAAATCGAAAATAATGTGTTTGGAAAGAAATCTCATGAAATGACCACTCAAAAACAAGGAGGAATACATATGTTCTGAAGCAGGAAGTGATTGAATATGTTACAAATTTCTTTAAATTTGTGAACTTGTGGATGAAATGTATATTCTATAATGTATAAAAACTGCAGAAATAGTAATGTACCAGTGTTTAATAAAAATGAACGTCAAAATACACATCATGTTCCATAGGAATCTACTTGCATTGATGTTAAAGTGGGTCAGCTACTGTAAAAATATAAGGATTTGTTTGCACCATTCATTGAAGTAACTTTTTAGTACTAGAAAACAAATATGTATTTCAGGTGGATGAATATTTTTAAAATAATCTTATGAAAAGTTTAATATAAAACCACATACATGAACAAGAATGAATTTAGGGAGTGTATAATAGGACACATATATTTTATATTTTGAAAAATCTAGAGAGTATATATATATATATATATATATATATATATATATATATACACACACACACACACACAAAACACACACAGAGACATTAAATAGTAGCAATATATATGCCAATTAAAATTCATTGTGAAATATATATCATCCACAGATCCAAAATATTAATTTTACTGAACATGGATTTATGTATAATGTTTTTCAACTAAGAAGCTCACTCATAGTCTGAATTTTCAGTTCCAAAAGCATTAATGAGGAGTGATCTCTTCTCACACTTTGTATCTGCCAAGTTAGCCACCTCTCAAGAATATACGTGTGATACCAGGTAGGATTCTATATGTGCATATAAAAATACATGTGCTGAATAGGCTACAGAAAAATGGAGACAGGAATTCACATATGTGTTAACTTTAAAAACACATGCAGAACTATTTCAACAAAAAATTGACAAGATTTATAACTCCTACCCTATATCATGCAAAAGGCAAACCAACTATCCACCATGCCTCCTCTGAAGTGCTAGTATTTCTATTCTGTTTGGGTTACTTTTCTCCATCATATTAGAATTAGTAGTCAGAGTCTAGTAGGGTATGGGTTAGTGTCAAAGATTCAGCATTTCGAATGGAAAATTGAACAATGAATCCAATGTGTATGTAAATATGTGCTACACAAAATTATTCCCACTCTCATCCAGAACAATGCCTTGACAATTCCTTCACCCCAAGTAAGACACAATTAGAGGAGAAGATTTAGAAAATCTGTGAATAAATTTGTGGAATGCAATATGCTCAGGAGCTCACAACCTTTGAAGTGGTAGAGTAGTTTCCAAAAGTATGGGACAGGGTAAAAACTCCACAAACATGGAGGTCTGCTGGCCTAGAGATTTCTAGAGAAACTGCCTGTGAGTTTGGGCACTTGAAAAATATGTTGTTGTCAGGAGCTTTAGCTTTCTTTCTAGGGAGACCATAAAAGCTTGGTCTGGATCTATGAGACCTGGAGGACATGGTTTCTTATTTCCCAATGTACATGAGGCAGCAGTGCTGAATTCTCTTTTTAGGTAAACTGTGGCCACTGGGGAATAAATGTGTGCCAGTGTGCACTGTGAAGCCATATGGTCATCTTCCATTTTCGTGGTGTTTCTTCCTGCTGCACTGGGTGTTTGGTATTTGCTTCACGAAATACAAAGAGTTCAACTGGGTCACAGTGCAAGAGGAAGTTCTGTCATGTATGGTTGGTCAGGTTTTGCAGGAGGATCCAAGAACTAGGATCCTATCCTACATATCTTGCCCCCTTGACCATAGCACCCTGATTCTGAACAATGTCCTGAAACCTCTCCAAATAACAACTTGCCTTTACATGGAAGGTTCTGCTGGCTGCACCGTGTCAGTCACAAGGCATTTGAAACCAATGGAAGATACACATGGCCCCACCACAGATGTTTTATCACATACCTGCCCACCACTGCTCTAACCTACTACTCAACAGAGTCCAACTTACTGGCATCTCTGTTCTACACCATTTACATGAAACCCAGTCAATCAAGGCACTGTCTGGTATATTCATGATCAGCAACAGGACATCAAAAGGTTTTCCAGTGCCACCTGGTGATGGGAAATTCAAAAATTTCATGGTATTTATCTAGCCATTTTTCAAGGATGAAGTTGGAGGCACTGTGAGTTTCAATTCTTTCAGGAACCATTAAATGGTTAGGAAGCTCATTTCAATGAAATCTCTGGAGAACACTCACAGGTAAGGCTTCCCAAAGAGTGGCCAAAAGATCATATGATGTTATGCCCATTTAGGTCTACAATGTGAGGTCCATATGAGTTTTGACTCTCAACTATGGGTGCCAAGTCTTTCAGAATAAAATTTGTGGTATCCTGGCTGAGAGGCTCAGTGCTCTGTGGAAAGCCACCCTGGGCCTAGAACTCAGTTTCCAAGGGCAACGCTCATGCCTGGCTTCCTAAAATCTCAACACTATTTATGGCAATACTTCTCTGAGGTCAGTTCCAGAACTCAGACTCTAAGGGAATCACACCAGAGTTCAAGAACATGTGGACCAAGTCATCTCTTCCAACCGCCACCCAAATGACCACAATTTAAACCAAAACACTCCAACTTGGCGCTCATCTTCTTCCATATAGACACTCACAATAACCTATGGCTGGAGTTTTCCATGAGGGGCACACCCCAAGACCGTGTCCAAAATAAGCTCTCTTACACCTAATTTGCCTAAATTCAGGGTGGCCTGGACACCCTTCTTGTGAACCAAGAGAGATTAAGTAGGCCTCCCGTTAATACTGCTCCGCTTCTTCAATTTGAGGCCAAATGACTGTGGGGTTTGGATTCTTTATGTGAATTGGAGTCTTGAGAAAACCCAAGCAAATATGGGCTAGCCTCTGCAGGGCTTTGAAGAACTCATTTGACCCAAAGGATCCCTAATCTGACTTGATGGAGGTCAGGAAAGTTACAGAGGAAGGCGAGAGACTTCATCCACAAGGACTGCTCTTTTGGCCATTTTGTTTTTGGATGTAAACATGGGATCTTTCTTTAGATCCATCAGGAGCTGAGAATCTAAGTCACAGCCTCACACAGGGTAAATAGGCTGATTCAGACACATCCTTTCCAAAGCAATTAAGCAAAGAGCCACAGGTAATGCCCATTCATTTCCATTTGAAAACTGTTTTCTTCAGGCTTCAAAAAGTGGTGGACTGAGGAAAAGACCTTCCTGACATTCAGGGCAACAGAAGAATAGGTAAACAAAAGGCCCCAAGCAGGGTTTCTCCACTGAGACTTTCCTGGTCACACTGATATCTGAGTTTTCTGAGATGCTCACCATTCCCTTCAGTACATGGTCATGTCACAGAGCTTCGAGGTTGTACATATCTTAAACAGAAAACCATGAACCTATTCTGGAGAGTGGCCAGAATTCAGGAATAAAACAGGAACTAAGGAAGATAGCAGGTGTTGCACATCAATAAGGCAAGCTGCAGTCCATTCATAAATAGGACAGGATGAATGCTGTGAAGCTTTCTACTAGACAGGACATATTCATTGATGCATTCTCTTTTCTAATGTCTACAACCACGGACACAGTGGGATACACAGACATAGAAATTCTCGCCTTGTCAAACGACTTACAAGAAACAGTTCACTCCAAACAAAACAAACTGCCTTTCATACCTATTCTCAGAACATGAGACAAAACCACAAACCCACACCCACACAACAAAGGCAGCTCCTTTCCCCAAGTAGATCTGTGACTATCCGGAGTGTCCTCTGACTGGTGGGCCTTACTATGTTCCCTGGAAATAGCCTGTTCTGTCTCAGATCTGGTCTTTTTGGCCAACTCTGTGAAGTTGTCAGGAGCCAGCGGTGAGCCACTGCCTGCTTTCTCAGGAAAGGCCCCTCTTCATAGCTTTCCTTGCATTTGGCCATCCTTACATCAGTAGGTCCCAAGAAAGACTGAGTCTGTCCTTGGTAAATCAAAATAAGTTTGACCACTGGGACTGGGACTGGGACTGGCTCTGGGTGCCTGGCTTCCTGGATTCCAAGTTCAGAGAGTTCCATCACCAAGGAAGTTAGGTGTGGTCACTTCCTTTTGGAACTGAATGAGGTCACTGCCTTGGCAACAACTTTGTCTTAACAGTTGCTTCCAAGGTCACCATGAGAAGGATGCTGCTCCTACTTCCTGTGACACTTTCACAGGTCAGAGTGGTATGTCAACCATAGGCATGCAGGAGCAGCTCTCAACACATGCCTGCTTTGGTACACCTTCTCTACATTAAGAAGAGAGTGGCTGATTCAGACACATCCCTTCATCCTGAGCAGGTTGTTTGCCATGGAAGACTTTTGCTCTCTCAGGTCCTTCGTACTTGCCTACATCTTCTCCAGGGATCATTTCTGCGTGGACCTTTGAGGTTTTCAGCAGGTGGAAGATCCTCTATAATTCTGTATTTTAATACCAATTCTGTCCCTGCTCTTCTGTAAAATTAGATTGAGAGAACAGTGTATGGTTAGGATTAATAACAGGTTCGATTTGGTTTAGAAAGGAAACTACACGGTTGAGCAAACAGGGTCCTAACGTTAGCAATAATATGAGGATTTTTAATGGACCGGCCATGGAAGATAAAAGCATAGTTAATCAGGTCACTATGTGAACCAAGACTCAAAGCTCCCTTTTGGGGCCTCTGTCTCTCTTTGACGCTCTTCAAGTCGTTTTCTTAATTTACTCATAGATTCTTTTACAACTCCAGTATTGTCGGCATAAAAACAACATTCTTCCCTCAATGCAAGCAAAAAGGCACCTTTCTCTCATAAAGAGGAGGTCCAACACTCGCCTGCTTTGTAAAACAACTTCAGAAAGAGAGAGGTTAAAATTCCTGTAAAGCTGTGATGTCGGTTTTTAATGTCTTTAAACTTTGGCATATTTCTGCTTCTAATTGTGTCTTTGTTGTGTCTCATGGACTAGCCCACCCCTTCAGCAACTATTATTTCTAATAGGATGGCTAAAGTGAGGGATACAGGTTCCCAGTGGAACCGGGTTGTATGCCCCCCTAGTTGATCTTTAAATGAACCTAAGTCATGATAGAGAACTCTGGAAAACATCTGCATCATTACATAATTAATCACAGATATTGACCATTTTATGAAAACATAAATAATGTTAAAGTGTATAGAATTATACTGTTGTAGGGACGGACAAGGAAAGGGACCTAAGATAGCACCAAACACAGGAAAACAGTCTTATTTGGTTGCATCCGGATTTAGTGGGCATTGCTTCTGTTGTAATCAATTAATCCCCTGAAGCCCAAGTTTCGGTAGTTTTAGAATTTGTACCCAACATGTAAGGGAAGTGGCTCAGAAGTTCACAGTCTGTAGAAATTCACAGAAATCAGTTTTTGTTTTTGTTTTTGTTCCTCTGTTCTGGGCAAGTTAACTTTTCAAAGACACCTTGGAAAGGGAGAGCTTTTTTGTCTCTTTTTTTCTCCCTGCCAGCTGTCACCATGAAGCCCAATTGGTAACTTTTTTATCTTAGAAATCTAGCCATCTCTGTGAATCCCCAGCTCAAGGCCAGAGGCCTTGTTCACACATTTTGTGAAAATCTAGTAAGGCGGTGTCAAGCTTAGGGGTGGTGATTTTTTCAGCGAGTGGCCAAGTAGAACAGGGCAACACGAAAAGTGGAAGTTCATCTACATTGAACTCTTTCAGAGGGACTCTTTTGCTGAAAGACCTAATGTAAGCCTCGGTGAAGACTTCTGGAGAAGGTTATTTAAGACATATCTATGGACCTGGTACAGAGGGGGAAGACGGGGAAGGCGAGGCTGAGAGCAGCTCCGTGGATCTGAGAATGAGGAAGATGAGATGTAAAAGAATAATGGAAAAGGGGTTTGGGATTTTCCTAGAACAAAACTTGAGCAGTAGAACAGGTAGAGCAGAGGTGAAGATGGGAGTGAGTATTCCAAAAAGCCTGTGAGGGACTTTAAATTCTTAGTAACCTGTTTTCAGTGATGACAAAGCAACTTTAAAGGCTATTTTCATTACATCTTGGATAGGGGTCTGAGGGCTCTTCTCAGCTGGTTTGAGCTTTGGTTTAGCTTCTTAGAGGACTTGGTGGGACCTAGTGCAGGCACAGACAGAAAAAGAGAGGAGTGAGTGAGTGGAGGGGTACCTCGGTACCTGCTACCTCAGCAAGGGGGCAATGGTCTGAGAACTGGCAGAGGTTTGGGTTTTTGATGTAGTAATTGGAGGGAAGAAATCAGGTTGCTGAGGTGGGAGTGACAGCAGAGAGTCTAGAGCAGAAGGCTGAGGGTGAGGAACTATTGGAGAAGCATAGTACAGGATGTGAGTGAAGGAGGGAAAAGGATTCCACATAGGGGAATTTTCCCCTTTTGAGCACTTGCCGAAGTTAAAAATGTCACGCAGAATTTGAGGATCTAGAGAACCCTCTGGGGGCCATAGTTTTTGGTTGTCTAATTGTTTATATGGCCAATGCTGTGTACTGAATTTGATGAGGAGTTTGGGTTCCACCAGGCAGCCCCGGTATGCTCACATCCCCATGAATTACACAAGAAGTTGGCTTTCCCCCCACACAGCCATGGCTGTTTGTGGCTTTGATAGTCCGTCGGGCATATATAGTAATCTAAGCTAACCAACCTGAATCTGGCTCGCGTTTCCGTGCATCCATAATGTTTGTTTCAATTATCTATGGTATGGAAGGGATTTAATGGAACTTTAGTGGGATCCTCTTCATTGGGGTTATCTCAATAGGAAAGACCTATACCAAGCTGAAAAATGTCTGGGTGGAGAGATAGCCACCAGGTCCCTAAGGGGGCTGTATGCGAGATAGACCATACTTCTTGTCTAGTAGGATTTCAGATCAGCCTTCACTGCTGAACAGGCTGATGAGGGTTAGGAGTACTGGTGGCCAAGGGGAGAGTCTATAGTCTTGTCCACATAGCGAATACGCAATTTGAAATGGTTACCAGTTTTTTCCAGTTTCCAACCAGAGTCTGGACACAGCGAAGGCTTGAGATGAGAGGCATGGATCCAAAAAGTGATTCTGTCTACTTTTATGCCTGTAGGTGTTATAAGTAGCACCTGGTATGTTCCTTTCCAGCGGGGTTCTAGGGATAACACCTGATGTTGTCTTATGTTGACGAAGTCTCTTACTTGATATTGATGTGGAATCCCCTCGTCCCCAGGTTGGTAGGCAGTGGCCAGCTGTTTCCACAGTTATCACTGAGTTCTTTCAATGGCTTTAAGTCTGTCAAGCAAGGGGTGTGGAAGGGATTGTTAGGCCTTAGAGTTGGGGATTAGGTCCCTTACTGGATGATGGGCATCATAGAGAATTTCATAGGGGGTGAGGTTACACAGAGAAACAGAGAAACTGAGGGAGTATTTAATGGTTCTATTTATTTTTTCTACCTCTCCTGAGCTCTGGGGTATATAAGCATAATGTAACTTACAATTAATCCACACCTGACTTACCTGGGCCATGAACACAAGTCCATTATTAGACCCTATTATCTTAGACAGACCGTATCTTGGAAAAATATCTTCCAGGATCTTCTTGAGAACCATTTGCGCCGTTTTTTTTTTTTTTTTTCTGTGTGTGTGTGTGTGTGTGTGTGTGTGTGTGTGTGTGTGTGTAAGGCTTCAATCCATCCTGAGAATGTATCCACAAAGACTAGGAGATATTTAAGTCCATACCTTGCTGGCTTAATTTCAGTAATGTCCACTTCCCAGAATTGTCCTGGTCTGGTTCCTCGTAGGTGCTTTCGTCTAAGAAACTTGGAAGGGTAAGCATTAAACAATTGACTGACCCGACAGGCTTTTGTTACCAGTTCAATTATTTCCTTTCGCTGTGCGTCAGTTAGTGGAAAACTCTGTTCTTAATCCTACAGGAATGCCTGCAGTTTCTTTGAACCAAGGTGAGTGAGTTGATGTACATTTTTAACGTAGTGTAGGGCTTTCTGTAATTGCAGGCTGAGCTCAGTAAAGTTGAGGCGTTCAATGTCAGTGTCCTTAGATGTTATCTAAAACTTCCTGGTACTTAGGGGTCCATTGGAATTGGGCATCTCCCTTTAACAGCGGGTATAAAGGAGCAGCTAAGGACTCAAACCCATTTATCCATAATCTGCAAAACCCAGCAATCCCAAGAAACTCTTAGTTGTCTGCTGTAAGATGGGCTTGGTATCTGCTCAATGGTTTGTTTTCTGGGCTCAGTGAGCCATCGTTTACCGCCCCTAAGGAAATAGTCGAGGAAGATTACTTCTTGCTGGCAAATTGGGCAATTTTGGCCGAAGCTCTATACCCGAGTTGAGCAAGCTCGGATAATAGTGCTTGGGTCCCAGTTCAGTTTACCTTGGTGTTGGATGCCAGTAGCAGGTGATCCACATATTGAAGCTGGGTGAATTCGGGGTGTGTAGTTCTGAAATTGTTGAGATCTCTGTGAAGGGCTTCATCAAAGAGAGTGGGGGAGTTTTTGAACCCCTCTGCGAGTCTAGTCCAAGTTAGTTGACTAGACTTTCCGGTTTCTGGGTCTACCCACCCAAAAGCAAACAGCAACTGACTATCTTTATGCAGAGGCAAGCAAAAGAAAGCTTGTTTTAAGTCCAGAACAGTATACCATTTCTGCTCAGGGTTCAGAGTGAAAAGCAGATTGAACAGATTAGGTACCGTGGGGTAAATGTCCTGCACTCTGTTGTTGATCTCTCTTAGGTCTTTAACAGGGTGATAGTCCCTGGTTCCTGGCTTTTTCTTCTAATAGCAGGGGAGTGTTCCAGGCCAATTGACAGGGCCTTAGGATCCCTAAGGCCAGATATTTCTGAATATAGGGCCTTATCCCATCTTTAGCTTTTTATGCTTAGAAGATATTATTTGACATTGATTGGGGAGGCTGAGGTTTTTAAATCCACTGTTATTGGAGGTTGTTTCACGGCCAGGCCTAACACAGCAGTTTTTGCCCATGCATCTCGGTAATCTGTTATCCATTTCTGGGGTAGCTTGCCTGTTTGATCAGTCTTGGGGGGTGTGAAGAGTGGACGTTCATCTTCTACTAATATAGTGAAAGCCGTGACTATAGGAGTTTTTACTGAAGGATTTAGAAATTTCATTTGGGGGCCTTCAGGGTTAAAAGTTATTTTGGCCCAGAGCTTGGTGAGCAGATCTCTGCCCATCAATGGGTGCGGGCATTCTGGGATTACTAGGAAGGAGTGATGGATTTTTCCTTTCCCCAGGTCCATGGTCCTCTTAGAAATCTAAGCCCGATATTTACTGCCGTTAGCCCTTTGAACTACAGACCTTTTATTTGATAGACGGCCCAATGGGGCCTTAAGGGCTGAGTATACTGCTCCTGTATTCACTTCAAAGTTTACTGGGGTCCGCTACACTTCAAATCTTACCCTGAGCTAGGGGAAAGAATCTGAGCCCCAACTTTCTTAGTCATCCCCCAGAGTCAGAATGGCTGGCTGGCATGTCTGTCTCTTTATAGGGCACTCTTTGGCCCAGTGTCCTTTTTTTTTACAGTAGGCACATTGATCTGAGGCCAGGGTGGCCTGTGGCACGAGCCCAGGTATCGCTTCCTGTCACCTTATGTCTTAATTTCTGGCCTCTTTCTTGTTGTGACCAGGATCTTAGTCAATGCCTTAGTCTTTCTTTTGCTTCTCTCATCCTCCCTCTGCTCCCTTTCTTTTTCCCTGTTTCTCTCTTATAGTATACTTTTTCGGCTTCTCTGACTAAATCTCTCTTTTAACTTTTTTTTTTTTAATATCCATGGCAGCTTCAACAATTAAGGCCATCGTGACAGATGCCTTTTGATCTGCTGCCTGAGGATCAAAAGGAGTATATCTCTTATATGCCTCCATAATTCTCTCTAGAAACATAGAGGAAGATTCATCAGGCCTTTAAATAATTTCTCTTACCATGGCCAAATTAGTTGGTCACCTAGCGGCCCCTTGGATACCCGCAATTAGAGCCTGGCAATAATTGGACAGATGCTCCCTATCTTCAAAGGTGTTGGGGTCCCAGTTGGGTTGGTTAAAGGGGAAGGCAGCTTTTATTATGTTGGGAAGTTGTGTTGGTCGCCCATCAGGTCCGAGGATATTTTTTTCTAGCTTCCAGGAGGTTTTTCTCTCATTCCTCTGTCATGAAGAGAGTCCCTAGGAGTTGTTGGCAGTCATTCCAAGTAGGCAGGTGTGAAAACGTTGGCGAGTTCTCTGAGTTTTTTTAGCCGGGCCAGCTTCCTCCAGGGAAGGAGGCGCTGTGTGTGTCATGGGACAGTCATCTGGAGGGCGCTGGGCCATTCTGGCTTCCTCGAATGGTGGAGAGGCTGAGTCAGCAGCAGGGGAATTACTTACAGGGTTTTGGGGGTTGGGGGACAAGGGCAGAGGATAAGGACGAGTAGAGTCTTGAGACTCAGGGAGAACAGAGGGTGGAGGTTGAGGAACAGAGAGTTTGAGAGATAGAATCATAGGGGAAGGAGTAGTAGTGGGTGCAGGGACAAGGAAAGGCTTCACCCATGGAGGAGGAGATTTGCAGAGGTCCTGACAAGTTAAGATATATGGCTATTGATCTGGATGTCTATGTGGCCCCAGCTGAAAGACAATATCTCAGACTTTTCAAATTAGTGCAAAGTAGAAACATCCTTCTAGAGGCCATCCGACTACAAAGGTGGGTTATTCTGAGACACAGAATCTGCCAGGTCTGGTGTTTTAATGAAAAAGAAAGATTGTGAGCCCTTAAGCAGACTTTGGTCCAGTGATTAAGGGTCAGGGACAGAGGCATTGAAGTGCTCTGTCCCATAATGAAATATACACAGACAGTGAAAGCAACAACACATGACACAGACAAGACAAGACAATAAAGACAGGCAATGGACGTCCAATACTGAGACCAGGACTGAGTAGCCGGCAAAACCTGATGGGCTGGCAATTCCGAATCTGAAAGAAAATATCACTGAGTCGAGGAGACTATGGTTCCTTGATTTCCCGAGTCCATCCCCCAGGGACATGGCCTGTGGCTCTGTGACATGTGTGTCAGCCACCGTGGGAGAGAGCTCACGCTCTTTACCAATAGCCATTTTGTCAAACCCTAACCTGAATCCTGAAACCAGAAAGAGGGGCCTTATTTACCCCCAGAGCATCCCGTTGGGGGTCTTTCATCTGCAGCTGCCGGATCTCGCTGGGGCCACCAGAAGTAAAGGTCGGGTGAGCATCGATGAAAGAGACCACCAAGAGACTGTCTAATGCAACAGCAAAGGGTTTATTGGGAGTCCGGCATGCAAGGGCTCAGAGCTCGCTTGAACAGAGCAGAGAGCCCTGAGAACAGCTTAAGAAGTGCTTATATATTTTCCTTGGAGAGGGCAGGGAGGGAAGCTTATTGATGGGTAAGGGCGAGTGGGCGGTTTGCGTGCAAATGGTTGATGGAGCACATTCTGCAGTTTGGCAGTTGGGGGCAGCACATTCTGGGAACAAGAAGAGCAAACAGTTCTCAAGATTTCAACAGTGTTTTATTAAGCATACAGAAAAACAGGAAGTGACAAGTACCTATTTTATTAACCTTTCAATATAAGTATGAAAACAGAAATCTAGGTTAGATTTGAAGCCCAGAAGTTCATTTGGCCCTTGATTGGTATACTTAGCTTTGAATTACGTTCCGTAGAGATGTCCCAGAAATATGGATATACAATGACACAGGACCTTGTACCTTCTCAGAGGTCAGTTCCAAAACACAGTCTCTAAGGGGAATCACACCAAAGTTCAAGACAAGATGGACTCAATTATCTCTACCAACCACCACACAAATGACCACAATTAAAACCAAAACACTCCCAAATGGCACTCATCTTCTTCCAAATAGACACTCTTCATAACTTCTGGCAGGAGGATTCCATGAGAGGCGCAGCACAAGACAGTGTCCCAAATAATCTCCCTTTCCCCTCATTTGCCAAAAGTCAGAGTGGCCTGGACACCCTTCCTGTGAACCAGGAGTGATCAAATATGCCTGCCATTAATACAGCTCTGTTCTTCAATTTGAGGCCTACTGACGGTGGGGTTTAGATTCTTTATTTGAATTGGATTCATAAGAAAACCCAAGAACCTATGGGCTAGCATCTGCAAGGCTTTGAAGAACTCAATTGACCCAATGGATCCCTTTTCTCACTTGATTGAGGTCAGGAACCTTACAGAGGAATGCGAGAGACTTCATCAACAATGACTGATTTTTTGGCCATTTTGATTTTGGATCCACACATGGGATCTTTCTTTAGATCCATCAGGTGCTGATAATCTAAGCCACAGGCTCACACAGAGCCAAGAGGCTGATTCAGACACATCCCTTTACAATGCATTTAAGCAAAGAACCACAGGTGATGCCCATTCATTTCCGTTTGAAAACTGTTTTCTTCAGGCTTCACAAAAGCGTGGCCTGAGGCAAAGACCTTCCTGACATTCAGGGCATCAGAACAATAGGTAATCAAAAGGCCCTTCACAGGGTTTCTCTACTGAGACTTTCTGGGTCACAGTGATATCTGACTTTTCTGAGATGCTTGCCATTCTCTTCAGCTATCCAGTACATGTCCATATCACAGTGCTTGGAGGTGGTATATATCGTGGATGCAAATGCATGAACCTATTCTGGAGAGTGGCTAGATTTCAGGAAGAAAACAGGAACTTAGGAAAATAGCAGGTGTTGCCCATCGATAAGGCAAGCCCTAGTGCATTCATAAATTGGGCAGGATGAATGCTGGGAAGCTTTCTACTTGACAGGAAACATCCATTGATGCATTCTCTTTTCTAATGTCTACAAGCACGGGCACAGTGGGATACACAGACATAGAAACACTCGCCTTGTGAAACAACTTACTAGAAACAGTTCACTCCAAACCAAACAAACCGACTTTCCTGCCTATTCTCAGAACATGAGACAAAACCACAAACACACATCCACACCCACAAAGGCACCTCCTTCCCCAAGTAGGTCTCTCACTCTCCAGAGTATCCTCTTACTGCTGGGCCATACTATGTTCCCCCGATATGGCGTTTCCTGTCTCAGATCTGGTCTCCTTGTCCAACTCTGTGAAGTGGTCAGGAGCCAGCTGTGAGCCACTACCTACTTTTTCAGGAAAGGCCCCTCTTCAGAGAACTCCTGGCATTTGGCCATCCTCACATCAGTAGGTACCAAGAAAGACTGACTCTGTCCTTGCTAAATCGAAGCAAGTGAGACACTGGGACTGGGACTGAGACTGACTCTGTGTGCCTGGCTTCCTGGATCCCAAGTTCAGAGAGTTCCATTACCAAGGGATTGAAGTGAGGTCACATCCTTCAGGAACTGAATGAGGTCACTGCCTTGGCAACCACTTTGTCCAAACAGTTGCTTTCAAGCGTACCATGAGAAGGAGGCTTACCCTATTTTCTGTAGCACTTTCACAAATTAGAATGGTATATCAACCATAGGCACCAAGGAACCGCTCTCCACACAGGCCTGATTTGGTTCATCTTCTTTATATTTGGAAGAGAGCCTTTAGTCCAGGGAGCACTGCAGTGAACCTCTGCACTAAAACTATTAGCAAGCACCTGATGGAGGACGCCTCCATAGGTAAGTGGCTCCTTTATAACATCTGATATCTGGTTAAGGGAGATCTCTTCTGATGACAGAGATGTGGCACGGGGAGGCTCACATATACTTCTGTCCAGGACAGTAACGAGAATCTTTCTGTCCTCTGTTCTGTTCTGTAGGGAATTCCTCTGGAACTGTAGAGAGGTGCCGACGGGCACGCATGCACTCCTACCCTGGAGCTTTAGCAAGATGTTGCACTCTTGCCCTGTTTCTGTGTTTAGGCGCTGGGTTTCTGTTTTTTTGTGTTCTGTGTTCTATTTTTTGGTTTTTTGTTTGTTTGTTTTTGTTCGTTTTGTTGTGTGATATTGGTGGTAAAAACTTAAGTATATTGGACATGAAAATCAGAAATAAAGAGATTAAGCCTGACACCCCTTTGGACTGTGTTTTAAGGAACTGCAATGAACTTTATCCCCCATTGTAAAGCAGGATGATAGAAGCCCCTAGCTGGCTGCCTGGAGCACACCCATTGCAGAGGGCTATGCCTGCTGGGGACCTAAGAACTGAGTATCTCCCAGGTTAACAAGTGAAACTCCTTTAAAACCCCTTGTCCCTCCAGATAAAGAGAGTCACAACTTTGGCAGAGTCCCCTGTGTTTCTCCTTTGTTAGCCAAGCAATAAAACTCCTTTTTTCTTTTTCTCAAAACCCAGTCCTCATTATTAAATTTGTATTAATTGGCTTCAAGGTCAGGAACCAAACTTTAAGTTACAAATCTTGTACCCCCCCTCTGCCCCGGAACTTTGTGAGAGCTATCTACTGAAATGTTAGGAGATAGAGCATGCTTGATGTGGAACTGAATCAGAGGAGCTAATCCTGTATGTAAAAGGGGAAACTGAGGGACTCCCAGCAGCTGCCAAAGCCCTGTTGATTCAGGGAATTACCTCCTTCCTTCCCTGCACTGTAAGGATTATGCCACCTCTGTCTTGTTAAAAAAAGAGAAAAAGAAAAAGGTGACACTAAATGCAGTAAAGTCACCATGGAGACACTTTATTTTACATTTCAGGTTGCCCTTCTGTGAAAACATCTGGTCCCCTTGTGGGGACATCTATGGTGCCACTGCTGTAGGAGATTTTTCTCTTATCTGCTCTGGTTTAAAGGGTTCTGTCTGACAGCCATAGTCTGAACCTCCTTTCTGTCTGTATTGTGTCTTAGTTTCTGGCCCTTTAAGACATCTGCAATAATGTGTTGATATTATAAATTGTTTTTGGGGAATGATCTTAGCTGAATGTGTGTCTAAATGATGATGTTTTATTTTAACAATCTGGTAACTGAATGGGTTTTTGAAGCATTGCACAATCTTGGAGTAAAAAGTCGGGTTTAGGTAATTGTTTAGTTTATGATTTCAGATAATTCATGCCAGAGAACTTAAATACTTAGGATGGATAACTGAAGAACTCTACTTCCAAGTTGGCAAGAAACTTCCCAATCATACGGTCTTTTTTTTTTTTTTCACCAATTTTGAATTGGGTAGCCTGGGAAAATGTCACTGTGTGTACCAGTGCATTAATTTGGACATAAACAGTAAATCATAGTATGGTGTCTGTTGACAAAACAAGATGTAAAGATATAAAATTTTGTGAATTGTATCTTAAACTTGTATCATAATTTTCAACATCTGAACCTGAAAATTATGGTTAAAATGCCTTAGTCCTGAGATGTCTGTTCAGAATAGCAGTTTTTTTGCTGCTCCTTCCAGACCTCAGCCATGACTTATGTTGAAATGCAAATGAAAGAAGCCTGCAAGCTTTGTAGGAGAGTGATTTGAGGTCTAAGGGAAAAAAAGGTAAATTGTATGTTATTTACTAATTACTGGCAAGTCATTTTTTCTAGGACTCTTATTTTTTTTCTTAGATACTTTATGTTTTTTGACCTCATGATTTTGAGCATACAGACCTAGGTTAATGTTTTTCTGATCAGTTCTATCTTTGACCAACTGTGGACTTTTTGAAACATTGCAATAAAGATTTCAACTACGAAAAGCTACAAGGCCTTTACTATTATTATGTGTGCACAAATTGTTATGTGTTGTATGTCTATATATACATATATCCGTATATCATATATATGATACACAAATTAACATATATAAGGAGCGCTCATAAAAAAATAGCGCTCGTAAAAACAAATTTTAAAAAAGTGGATCCAAAGATCTTTAATTCACGTGATTTAAATGTTTCAATTTAAATTGGATAAAGAGATAAAAACAAATGTCTTTAAATTTAAGCTTACAAAGTTTTCTAGGTGTTCAAACATCTAACAAAATATTAACATCTACAAAATGTCTAATATGCCTTGGCTCTAGTACCTTTCCTTCAACATAAAAATGGTTTACACTGTTCAATACATTTCTCTAACTTTTTGATAAATAAGTAAAGTAAATTTGATATGGGATTACTCATTCATGAGTACTTTTGTTAGATATCTGATTGATTTACTAAGATCTGTATTTTTTTTAGTAAACTCTGTATAAGATTGTAAAAATCAGTCATGTGTTAATGAGACAAAAATTTCTTAAAACATAAGTTTACCCATAACATTGAGTTTATTAAGATTTATGTTTTCTAGAGCAAGCAACCATAAAAATTAAACAATTGATTAAATAAAAACTGTTATTTTAGAGCACCGTACTGCCATTTCTTTAAAAGCCAAACTTGATTAATGTAGAAACATAAATGTAATTGTTATGCTATTAATGTTTTCATATCTTACAGGTATGGAAGTCTGTAAGGTAGAAACGTTTAAAGAGTATTATATCAAGCTGGTGCTCTGAAGTTGTGTGGTAAAAAATATATTGTGGATTTATTTACCTGTTATCAATAAGATATGTAAATTTTTATGTTACTTTTTACATTGGGGAACAATTTAAATGTATTTTTAAGTTAATTAGAGCCTAATCTTTGTAAAGGTTAAAAACTTTCAGCCTTTCTTTAATTCATGTTTTAAATGTGATATCATATGGTGTTAGCTAATGTTCATGTGACCTCAAACAATTTATTTAAACATTGTCAAATGATATTTAAAAATAAAGATCAGCTTTAGAACTAAAATAGTTAAGATTTATAAAGAGCCCTGCCTTTCCTGAGATAAGGCTGTGTGTCCCATCTTACTACATGTGAGAATGACTATGAAACGATTAGGTCAGATAATATTTCTTTAAAGTTATGTTAAAAAGTTTTTTTTTATTGTCAATATTCCTAGGATCTCAAACAGGGGATATAATGTATAACTCAGCCAAAAAATTCAGGGAAGATATTACACGAACTAAGTATTTTTACTTTTGTTAATTTTAGTTTGAAATTTTCTTATAAGTGATCTAAAGATTCCCTGTTAGTGTTTTACAAATGCGTTGCTATAAGAACACAACATGGGTTTATTCAAGATAATAAGTCATCAACTACAATACAGACAGAATAATACAGATCCCAATTAATAAAAAGGTAATTATAAAGTTATAGACATTAAAGCCCAGTACTCTTAATGTAAGGCTGTTAAAATTTATTTGCTGGATTTTTAAGATTAGGATTTAAAATGAATGTTAAATGAAAAGGGCCAAGAAAACCAATATTTGGCTCTTGCCCTCTGAGTCAGTCTGAATCCAGAGAACAGGGGACTTCTCTAAAGAGCTTTGCAACTCTGGGCCACATAACCTCCTGATCAGGGAGATTAATGAGACCACTGAAGAACAGAAAGCCAATCAGTGCATTTGTTACAAAGAGGAGAGTCATCAGAGAAAGGAGACATCCCTGATGCTTCTGAGGGAAGCCAAATGGTCAAGCAAGACCTGGACCCACCTAGCGCAAATGGCACTAGCAGAACTGAGAATCTCTTCTCAAGTTTCCCCAGAATTGATTCCCACAAAAGCTCAGCTGACTGTTAACAATAGATAGAAACAAAAGTCAGTTTGACTGCTTCATCTTAAACACTTAGCAAAGACAGTTAAGACCAAAATACAGCCACTCCTGGGCATTTTAAATAATAATAATAATAATAATAATAATAATAATAATAATAATAAAATTTTAAGGTATGCACTTTATCTTATCCTCCCAAAATAAGTAAGACTGGAGGCTACAAAGAAGGATTCTCACACAGGAATGCCTAATACTTATAAAAAGAGACTATCAAGAAGAGCTGCCACAGGCAGAAGTTTTCAGTTTAAGACCTACAGATATTCCTAACCTACACAGGTAGGCTTGGTGTTTGCTAGTACGATTATCCAGCCCTGAGTAACAGAATTAAAGGTTTCTCTATTAGACGCAGAGGTCATATTAGTAAAAGGATTTTTACAAGATCAGATGACATTAAATTATTAAACTGTGTCTTATTGGGAGGGCCAACTGTAACACTTAAATGTAAATATTAAGTTGACAGTCCTGATAATTGGGGATATTAAAGACTGGTGAGGGAATTTCTATACAGTGACATGTTCCAGCTGCTGCAACATTTATTCAGTACTCATGGTTTTTGTTTCACTCATAGAAGAATCCATTCACAGATGACTTTACAACCTGTTCTTCCCCAACCTGACTTCAAACCGAACTGACTTCTAAAGGGCAACTCATGTCTCTCAACTGACTTCTAATAGTCAACTCATGTCCCTCACGACGAGCCCACTCACGTCACCCTGTTTCAGGAGAGAAGAAGAAAAAATTAGTGATGCCACTCTTTTTACAACAATGGAGAGAAAGATAATAGACTATCAATATAAATAATTAATTAAGTCAGGTAAAATCAGGGAGATCGGTTTTGGGTGAGTTGTAAAATTTTGGAGACTCTTATCAGAGGGATAAAAATTTCCTCAGTGTTCTTCCCATAATCTATCAAAGATTTGAAAGGGACACAGAGAAAAGGGGGAAATTGTAGACCCAACCTGATCTTTTATTAAAATTGGGAGCCATCATGCCACAAAGCCATGAAAAGATAATTTTGGCTTTACCATAAATTACTTCAAATTCTGAACCTGCGTGGAATGCCTGCCCACGTCTTGAACTCACGCATGCCCAGCTCTCTGACCAGATAGCAGCCCTCTCTGAAACTTTAGTGACACATCATAAATATTTGCCTTCTCTGGCAAGACAACAACCCTCTCTGAGGCTCTAATGGTCCTCATGAATTCTGATGTAGGGACAGCAAAAAAATTGTAAACTACCTTTAATGTGATGTTTATCAGAGTTCTGTTATCTGTAACCCCCCTTTTGTGTAACTTTCTGGGCTATAAAACTGGACTGTAGGAAAGCTGGGGATGCTGTCTTGTTCCCACCATTTTGGGAGGGAGAGGCAGCACGGCCGGTGGAAATAATAAGCTTAATTTTATTTGATTTTAATTTGAGTCAGTGGTCTTTTCTAGCATCCTGGTCTAACAGGTAAACACTCCAAAGACGTGGAGCTCTGCCGGCCTAAAGACTTCTTGAGAAACTTCCTCTGAGGTTGGGCACTTGAAATATATGTTGTTGTAAGGAGATTTAGCTTCCTTTCTAGTGACACCATAAAAGCTGGGTCTGCATCTACGTGACCTGGAGGACATGGTTTTTTGTATTCTAATGAACATGAGGCAGCAGTGCTGAATTTTGTATTTATAGGTAAACTGTGGCCACTTGGTGCTCAGTGTCTCCCCGTGTGAACTGTGAAGCCATTTGGTCATCCTCCACTTTTCGTGGTGTTTCTTGCTGCTGCACTGGGAGTTTGGTATTTGCTTCATGAAATACAACGAGTTCAACTGGGACCCAGTATTGGAGGGAGTTCTGTCACTTGTGGTGACAGAGAATGCACCAACCAGGCTTCTATCTCACAAAGCTTGCCCATTTGTCCATAGAAATCTGACTCTGAACTTTGCCCAGAACCCTCTCCATGTAACAAGAAGGGTCTGCTGGCTGCACCATATCAGTCACAAGCCATTTTGAAGGCAATGGAAAATCCTCCTGGCCACACCACAGATGTATTATCACACACCTGCCCACCACTGCAATAGGCCCACTACTCAGCAGGGTCCAACTTACTGGCATCTTTGTTCTACACCATTTTCATGAAACCCCGTCAATCATGGCATTCTCTTGTACACTCATGATCAGGAAAAAGACATCCAAAGGTTCTCCAGTGCCACCTGGTTAAGGGAATTTCAAAAATTTTATTGTATTTATTTAGCCATTTTTCATGGATGAAGTTGGAGGCATTGTGGGTTTCAGTTCATTCAGGAACCATTAAATGGTGAGGAAACTCATTTCAATGAAATCTCTGGAGAAATCTCACAGGCAAGTCATCCCATAGAGTGGTCAAAAGGTCACATGAAGCCAGGCCCATTGAGGTCTTCAATGTGACGTCCATGGGTGTTCTGACTGTCAACTATGGCTGCCACATCTTTCAGAATAAAATCATGTGATATCTTAGCTGAGATTCCAAGGCTCTGTGGAAAGTCACCCTTCTTTTTTGATCTAAGTTTCCAAGGGGAAATCCAATGTGTGGCCTCCTAAAATCTGAACACAGTTCATGGCAATATTTCTCTGAGATCAGTTCCAGAACTCAGACTCTAAGGGGAATCACACCAGAGTTCAAGCCCAGGTAGACCCTGTCATCACTTCCAAGGACTACACAAATGACCACAATTAAAACCAAAACACTCCCACAAGGCCCTCATCTTCTTCCATATAGACACTCATCATAACCTGTGGCTGGAGGTTTCCATGAGGGGCTCAGCCCAAGACAGTGTACAAAATAAACTCCCTTGCCCATAATTTGCCTAAAGTCAGGGTTGCCTGGATACCCTTCCTGAGAACCAGGAGTGATCAAATAAGCCTGGCATAAATACTGCTCTGCTTCTCCAATTTGAGGCCTACTGACTCTCGGGTATAGACTCTTTATGTGAATTGGAATCATGAGAAAACCCAAGCACATATGGGCTATCATCTGCAGTGTTTTGAGAACTCATTTGACACAAAGGATCCCTATTTTCACTTGATGGAGGTTAGGAACGTTACAGAGGAAGGCGAGAGACTTCGTCCACAATGACTGCTTTTTTGGCCATTTTGGTTTTGGAAGCACACGTGGGAACTTTCTTTAGATCCATCAGGTGCTGAGAATCTATGCAACAGCCTCACACATGGCCAAGAGTCTGATGCAGACACATTCCTTTCCAAAGCAATTAAGCAAAGAGCAACAGATGATGCCCATTAATTCCCCTTGAAAACCGTTTCCTTCAGGCTTCACAAAGGAGTGGCCTGAGGCAAAGACCTTTCTGACATTCAGGGCAACAGAACAATAGATAAGCAAATGGCCCATTGCAGGGTTTCTGGAATGATATCTGAGTTTTCTGAGATGATCCCATTCCCTTCAGCTATCCAGTACATGGCCATGTCACAGAGCTTGGAGGTGGTACATATCGTGGACACAAAACCCTGAACCTATTCTGGAGAGTGGCCAGAATTCAAGAAGACATACAGGAACTTAGGAAGATAGTAGTTGTTGCCCATCCATTAGGAAAGCCACAGTCCATTCATAAATTGTGCAGGATGAATGCTGTGAAGTTTTCTACTAGACAGGACACATCCATTGATGCATTCTCTTTTCTAATGTCTACAACCACGGACACAGTGGGATAAACAGACATAGAAACACTCGCATTGTCAAAAGACTTACTAAAAACAGTCCACTCCAAATCAAACAAACCGACTTTCCTATATATTCTAAGATCATGAGACAAAACCACAAACTCACACGCACACCCACAAAGTCAACTCCTTCCCCCAAGTAGGTCTGTGACTATCCGGAGTGTCCTCTGACTGATGGGACATACTACGTTTCCCCGAAATGGGCTGTCCTATGTCACATCTGGTCTCCTTGGCCAACACTGTGAAGTTGTCAGGTGCCAGTAGTGAGACACTACCTGCTTTCTCAGGAAAGGCCCCTCTTCAGAGCTCTCCTGGAATTTGGCTATCCTCACATCAGTAGTTACACAGAAAGACCGATTCTGTCCTTGGTAAATCCAAACATGTGTGGCCACTGGGACTGGGACTGGGAATGACTCTGGGTACTTGGCTTCCTGGATCCCAAGTTCAGAGAGTTCCATCACCAAGAAAGTTATATAGGTCACTTCCTTCAGGAACTGAATGAGGTCACTGCCTTGGCAACATCTTTGTCCTAACAGTTGCTTCCAAGTGTCCCAATAGATGGAGGCTGCCCCTACTTCCTGTGACACTTTCACAAGTAAGAATGGTATATCAAACATAGGCACCCGTAAACAGCTCTCCACACAAGCCTGGTTTGGTCCATCTTCTCTACATTAAGAAGAGAGAGACTGCTTCAGACACACCCCTTCATCCTGACCTGTTTTTTTTTTTTTTTTTTTTTTGTCATGAAAGATGACTTTCGCTCTCTCAGGTCCTTCATAGCTTTCTATATCTTCCCCAGGGTTCACTTCTGCATGGACCTTTGAGGTTCTCAGCAGGTGGAAGATCTCTTACATTTCTATATAAGAACAACTTTGTCCTTGCTTTTCTGTAAAGTTAGGTTGAGGAAACAAAGTATGGTTAGGATTAATAACATGATTGATTTGGGTTAGGAATCATTCTGCTGCATGAATAATGATATTGGGAACCTGCAATATTTATAAGGATATATAGAGGTGAAATATATGTATGAAAACACAAATCTAGGTAAGATTTGAAGCCCAAAAGGGCATTGGATCCTTGATTGGGATACTTTACTCTGAATTATGTTGTGCACATGTGTCTCAGATAAATCTATACATAATGGCATAGGACCTTGTACCTTGGATAATTGAATGTTGAAGAGAACATCCAGTCAAAAAAGGATAGTTGGTAGGATTAGGAAGATACTTGATAGGATTAGAAAAAAGAGTCAGTATAGGATTTGGACAAAAACTTCCTTAGCAATAGGGTTTCAGGTAGACAGAAAATGTAAATGTCAGCACATTTGAAGAGTCAGTCACAATGATGAACTGGGGAAAATATGTAGGAAAGCAGATATCATTAGAGACATTAGGAAATCAGGCAAATGATGAAGTGATTGATAGGATTAGACATTTTCAACAGGCTTGAGGTTGAATACATAATCTTAGGAAGAAACAAATATGTAGTCACCAATAGGATTGACATTTGAGAGCATTAGGCAACATGGACATGGGTGATTTTCATAATCCATACTCACATTCCATTTAGGCTTTGGTACAATTGTAAGTGTGACTTTGCATTTTGTGGCCAGAATATTACTGTGATAAAATGTATATGTAGATCAGGTGACATGAGTCTTTCTTGCACCATTTCTGGGAGCAATATTTAGAAGAGATATAAATTAGTATTGGGGGCACAAATAGGTGTACCATGTGTGAATATATAATATAACAGATTCCAACTTTAGAAATTGGAATAAATTGATATCTGAAAATACACAGGAAATGTCATATTGACATACATACATTCATTCCAACCAGTTATACATCTAATGGTAATATTAGGGTTGTGGTTTATCATAAAGTGTGTGTGAGTTTTGCTTCAAAATTGATTATGGAAATCGAAAATAATGTGTTTGGAAAGAAGTCTCAATAAATAACCAGTCAAAAGCAAGGAGGAATACATGTGTACTGAAGCAGGAAGTGATTGAATGTGTTTCAAATGTCTTTAAATTTGTGAACTTGTGGATGAAATGTATATACTATGATGTACAAAAACTGAAGAAATAGTAATGTACCAGTGTTAAATAAAAATGAACGTCAAAATACACATCATGCCCCTTTGGAATCTACTTGCATTGATGTTAAATTGGGTCAGTTACAGTAGAAATATAAGGATTTGTTTGCACCATTCAGTGAAGTGAGTTTTCAGTACTAGAAAACAAATATGTATTTCAGGTGGATGAATATTTCTGAAAATAATCGTATGAAAATTTGATTATAAAACCACATACATGAGCATGAGTGAATTATTTAGGGAGTGTATAATAGGACACATATATTTTATATTTGGAAAAATCTAGAGAATATATATATATATATATATATATCTCACAGAGAAACATTAGAAAGTAGCAATATATATGCCAATCAAAATTCATCGTGAAATATATATCATCCACCGATCCAAAAATATTAATTTTACTGAACATGGATTTATGTATAATGTTGTTCAACTAAAAATCTCACTCATAGTTTGAATTTTCAGTTCCAAAAGCGTTTAGGAGGGGTGATCTCTTCTCATACTTTGTTTCTGCCAAGTTAGCCACCTCACAAAAATGTACGTGTGATACCAGGTATGATTTTATATGTGCATATAAAAATACATGTGCTGAATTGGCTACAGAAAAAAGGAGACAGAAATTCACATATGTGTTAACTTTAAAAACACATGGAGTACTATTTCAACAAACAATTGACAAGATTTATAACTCCTACACTATATCATGCAAAAGGCAAGACCAACTATACACCATGCCTCCTCTGAACTGCTTGTATTAATATTATGTTTGGGTTATTTGTCTCCATCATATTAGGATTAGTAGTCAGAGTCTATTAGGGTATGGGTTACTGACAGGGATTCAGTATTTCAAATGGAAAATTGGAAAATGAATCCAATGTGTATGTAAATATGTGCTACACAAAAATCTTCCCACTCTCATCCAGAACAATACCTTGACAACACCTTCACGCCATGTAAGACACAATTAGAGGAGAAGAGTTAGAAAATCCATGAATACATATCTGGAATGGAATGCGATCAGAAGTTCACAACCTTGGAAGTGTTAGAGGAGTTTCCAAAAGTAAGGGACAGGGTAAACACTTCAAAAACATGGAGGTCTGTTGTCCTAGAGACTTCTTGAGATACTGCCTGTGAGGTTGGGCACTTGAAATATATGTTGTTGTCACGTGCTTTAGCTTCCTTTCTAGTGAAATCATCAACCTGGGTCTGCATCTATGTGACCTGGAGGACATGGTTTCTTATTTTCCATCCGTGGGTGGGCCCCTTGCTTAAGAGCTCTGGCTACTGGACAAATTTTACACAAAGAAGCCTCTAATCTGACTTTTGGGGCCCCTTGAACTATCTACTCCCCACATCACTTGAAAGATCTTTTACCTTAAAAGGGTCTTCAAACCCTCCCTACATCCAGAGTTCTGTCGCTCCTCACTTCCTTTCTGGAAAACCCTAATATTATTTTCCTCCCCTGCTCTGCACTGAACCCTGCCTCACTGCTCCCAATAACTCCCATGTCTCACACACCAACTCAAAATTGCTTGGAAAACTTAGATGATTTCCTCCCCTGTCATTCTTCCATTTTTGAGAGACCACTCACCAAGCCTGACCTTATCTGGTTTACTGACAGCAGTTCCTTTAGGCAGAATGGAACTCATTACTCTGGATACGCTGTATTTTCAGCCACTGAGATTATAGAGGCCAAAGTTTTGCCTTCAGGAACTACAGACCAGCAGGCTGATTTTATAGAATCCACTCGTGCCTGCCTTCTAGCACAAGGCAAATCCCTCACCCTCTAAAATGATTCAAAATATGTCTTCCATATCTTATTATCCCATGCTGCAATTTGAAAGAAGCGAGGCCTACTTACCACCAAAGGTAA
Organism: Callospermophilus lateralis; assembly: GCF_048772815.1. Taxonomy (NCBI): domain Eukaryota; kingdom Metazoa; phylum Chordata; class Mammalia; order Rodentia; family Sciuridae; genus Callospermophilus; species Callospermophilus lateralis. The sequence continues at coordinate 94,959 of NW_027513790.1, forward strand.
TGCGATCACTATTTCAGCTCTTATAACCAATCTGATAGAGGCCTCCCACTTACCCACCCAGTTAGGAGATGTCCATTGTAGGTCCCATCAGAAGGACGGCTCTCTTATCACTGAGGGCAATGCCAAAGCTGACCAGGTGGCACGAATGGCTGCTACCACTTCCAATCATGGCCCCCATGGTGGACATATAATGGCCACTTTAGACAGCTCATCTGAAGCCCCTACTTCTTTCAGTAAGAACAAGCATCTTTTCAAGTTCCTTCATACTCTATTCCTTTCCAATTCTCAGTCTTTGACCCTCTTTTTACAGAGTTTCTTCTTCCTCACTCCCTCTGACAAGCCATGCTACAGAATATAGCCTCTAATTGTCAGATCTGTCAGCGGACCAACCCTCATACTCCTTTAAGGCCCAAACGTTTCCCTTCCCAACAAGCCTGGGGACACATTCCCTCTACTGACTGGCAGGTAGACTTCACCAACATGCCCACAGTATGGCACACTAAATACCTCCTTGTCTTTGTGGACACTTTCTCTGGTTTGGTTGAGGCATTTCCCACTTCCAATAAAAAGGCTTCCACTTTAGCTTCAATCTTACTGACAGACATCATCCCCAGGTTTGGTATGCCCACTTCCCTACAATATGACAATGGCCCTGAGTTTACTTCTAGGATCACACAAAAGGTCTCTCAAGCCCTCTCCTTCAAGTGGCATTTCAACTGTCCATATTTCCCCCAGGCTTCAGGGAATGTGGAAAGGGTAAATCGTACTCTAAAGGAAGTCCTTACCAAATTGACAATGGAATTAAACATAGACTGGGTCAAACTCCTTCCCTTGGCTTTGCTTCGAATCAGAGCTCTCCCTAAGAAACCATCTTTACTGTCTCCTTTTGAGATAATGTATGAAAGACATCTTATAACCCCTGCGTTGGTCATTTCACAAGGACCTCTCACCCGAGATTTGTCTTTGCCTCTCTTGCTTCATCTCCGCTCGGAACTCTGGAAATATCAGGACTGGCTTCTTCCGGACCCAGTCTCCTCTCCAAACACTCCTCCCTTAACACCTGTTAGTCTAGTCAATTATAATACCCCAGAGGAGAAAGGGACTCTTGCCCCAAAATGGGAAGGCCCCTATCCTGTCATTCTCTGTACCCCCACCGCCGCCAAACTCTCCTTACCAGACAACCGTCTCACTCCCTGGAATCACATGTCTAGGTTGAAGCCACATCACCAGGAGGCCCCACATGCTGACGACAGGGCCACCCCAGAGGAACTCCAAGAATCACCTCCTGAACCTCCCCTTTACTCCTGCTCTCCACACCCATCGCACCCATTTAAGTTGCGGCTCACACGGTTTTCCTTGCAGCCCAATTCCTCTTAAAGAAGGCACAATGAGCTCTCCCAACACCCTAGTCTTCTCTAACTGCTTGTTTTTTGTGCTCTGCTTATTTTCTGTGCTCTGTCAGGACTGGTCTTTACCCTCCTCACCTACCATGCATTTATTCACTCTTCGGGAACGATACTCAGAACATGGCATGCAGACGGTCCGCGGAGTGGATGCAACTACTTGCTTCATCCACAACTGCACCTCTATTTCCCTAAAATTGTCACCTTCAAGGACCTTCGTCCCTGGTAGCTGGAACTGGCCTTTCATTTGCTTCCTTTTTGATCAAACAAAAGATTATTGTCATTGGTGGCCTGAGATATATAATGGTTGACCCTATTGGTCATGCAGGTTCCATGATGAACGTGGTAGCTATTCTTACCACTCACTCGGTTACCCTGAAGGGTGGACTTCTAGTTACATAAAGTGGCATAAAGGCTCTTCATCCAATAACAATGCATGGTATACTTTAGATAAACCTGACCCCAAGGCCAAACGTTGGGGCTATGTTGAGTTTGCTGTCTATGCTCAGAAAACCTCAGTCAGACCCACAGGGTGGATGACTATTGGCCGCACCCTGATTACGCCACCTAAGGCAACCATCCAGGTAGTCGAACACATTAAGGACTCAGAATCAAAACTTCGAGATCGTATACATAGCTCATCCAAAGAGGATTCAGAGCCTTCAACCCCCTCAGGTCCCTCTCCCACATGGCTCAATTTGCTACACCAAACGTTTTGATTATTAAACTCCACCCGTCTTTCTTTGCCTACTTCTCAGTGCTTTCTCTGTGCTTCACTTAGTCGTCCACTTCTAGCAGCAGTCCCATTAGCGGCAGAAAATATTCCAGCAAAACCCTACAATTTCTCTAAAAAGGACAAACCCTACATGTGACACGTAACCCACTGTGGGAAAGTTATTCCACCAATACTTTATTTCCTTTCATCTGTTTCTACCTGCCAATAATGAATCCTTTACCCGTTTGTTCCTTGAGCTACAACACCCCATAGAGCCCTGTGTTTAGGCAACCTGAACATTTCCTCTGGTGTAATGGGTCTTTAAGTACCTCAACCATCAATGTCTCTGGCACCTGTTTCTTGGTTACTGTAGTTCCTCAGCTATCTTTGTATACTCCCACCGAATTCCGACAGTTGGCCCTACTTTCCCGCACCCGTAAGGTAGTCTTTCTGCCGGTTCTGGTAGGCCTCATTTTAACAACCTCAGTGACGAGTCTCGGACTCTCTGGTGGAGCTATAGGTCATGCTCTATGGGCATCCAATGACCTTCAACAAAAACTGCAGGAAACACTCAATACCATGGCTGAGTCTCTGGGTTCCTTGCAGCGGCAGGTTACATCATTGGCACAAGTGGCTTTACAGAACCAAAGGGCAATTGATCTTCTCACTGCAGAAAAAGGGGTTACATGCCTATTCCTCAGAGAGGAATTTTGCTATTATGTTAATGAATCTGGGCTAATAAAAAAAAATGTTGTTAAATTGCAGGAATTATCGACCGAATTTCTCAAACATACCTCCTCCAATCCCATCATAGGGTTCTTCCAATCCTATCTTGCCATGTACTTACTACATATCTTGGGGCCCCTTATTGGGATGCTCCTTTTTGTGCTCTCTTGCCCTGCAAAATGAAGTGCCTTCAAACCCAACTGCAAAAAATTCCTAATCAAACTTTCAACCAGCTTTTGCTTAGGCACTACCAGCCTCTGATGACCGATGAACCCCCAACATCTCCAAGAGAACAGTAACTCAGTGATGAAGCTCACTACCAGGCATGATGGAATGCAATGGGTATCAGACAGCGGGAGACAACGAGCTCTGAGAACCTCTTAATCTGCCATCCTGGATTCATGAGTCTTTACCACCTTCTAAGATTTCTCATGGCCCTTGGCCTCTTCTATGTCAGTCCCCCAACATGGAACTTCTGCCAAAAAATGACATTTCCTTTAATTTTTATCTTCATTCTGTTTTTATTTGCTCTGATCTTCTTCAGGTGCTGGTGACGCCATGTCCAGGCAACGCTTCCAGTATTTCCTAGAGTCTCTGTTACAGGACCAGTGGCTGATACCAACAATCTCTTCCATCCAGGACTAGTTCCATGCCATCGACAACTTTGGCTTCAGGGAACATTCATTGACTTCACCCCTACGAAAGTAGCTGTCTATAGCCACTGGGTTTTATTTCTGGCTGCCATGATAATCCCAAACCTGCTCCATGAGCATTCCTCCACTTCTCTTTCTAGGCCCCACACCACCCCCACACAGCAGGAAGCAGCTGGATCTGACAAATGATGCCCCACTTCCTAAGAAAACAAAAAGGGTGGAATGTTGGGAAAAGAATAAATGGCAGCCATACCCCAGAGAAAAACCTCAACATGGCGCCTAAGGACTTCTTCTTCCTACCTTCTTCATTTCTGCAGTGGCGCAAAAAGTTCCCACCCTTGTGAACTCTCACGTCAGCGCCAATTTCAAATCTCACTTGTGGGGAACCTTAGCCCCAATGAGAACTAATTCCTGGGCTCTGGAGCTGATATCTGAAAGAACTTGCCAATAAACGGGTTGCTGCCATTTATCTAAGCCCTACCATCTCCCCCTTAGTTCTATATAAGCACACAGCTTTGAGCAATAAAATTGGAATTCTCCCGGTGAAGTGTCATTGCGTGGGGAATTATTTCACTCATGATCAGCAACAGGATATCCAAAGGTTCTCCAGTGCCACCTGGTCATGGGAATTTCAGAAATTTGATGGTATTTATTTAGCCATTTTTGAAGGATGAAGTTGGAGTCACTGTACGTTTCAATTAATGCAGGAACCATTATGTGGTGAGGAAGCTCATTTAAATTAAAACTCTGGAGAAATCTCACAGGCAAGGCTTCCCAAAGAGTGGCCAAAAGGTCACATGAAGCCAGGATCATTGAGGTCTACAATATGAGTTCCATATGTGTTTAGATTCTCAACTATGGCTGCCAAGTCTTTCAGAATAAAATCATGTGATATCCTGGCTGAGATTCTCACTGCACTGTGGAAAGACACCCTGGCACTCGATCTCAGTTTTCAAGGGAGGCTTCTCATGCGTGGCCTCCTAAAATCCCAACACATTTCATGGCAATACTTCTTTGAGGTAAATTCCAGAACTCAGTCTCTAAGAGGAATCATGCCAGAGTTCAAGCCCAGGTGGATCCAGTTATCTCTTCCAACCGCCAAACAAATGACCACAATTAAAACCAAACACTCCCACATGGCCCTCATCTTCTTCCATATAGACACTTATCATAACCTCTGGCTGGAGTTTTTCATGAGGGGTGCAGCCCAAGACAGTGTCAAAAATAAGCTCCCTTGCCCCTCATTTGCCTAAAGTCAAGGTGGCCTGGACACCCATCCGGTGAACCAGGAGTGATCAGATAGGCTAGCTGTTAATACTGCTCTGCATCTCCAATTTGAGGCCTACTGACTGTCAGGTATAGATTCTTTATATGATTTGGAGCCATGAGAAAACCCAAAAACCTATGGGCTAGCCTCTGCAGGGCTGTGCATAACTCATTTGACCCAAAGGATCCGTATTCTCACTTGATGGTGGTCAGGAACCTTACAAATGAATGTGAGAGACTTCATTCACAATAATTGCTCTTTTGGCCATTTTGGTTTTGGATGCACACATGGGATCTCTCTTTATATCCATCAGGTGCTGAGAATCTAAGCCACAACCTCACACAGGGCCAAGAGGCTGATTTAGACACATCCATTTCCAAAGCAATTAAGCAAAGAGCCACAGGTGGTGCCCATTCATTTTCATTTGAAAACTGTTTTCTTCAGGCTTCACAAAGGGGTGGCCTGAGGCAAAGACCTTCCTGACATTCAGGGAAACAGAACAATTGATAAGCAAAAGGCCGAAAGCATGGTTTCTCAACTGAGACTTTCTTGGTCACACTGATATCTGTGTTTTCTGAGATGCTCGCCATTCCCTTCAACTATCCAGGACATGGCAATGTCACAGAGCTTGGAGGTGGTACATATTTTGGACACAAAACCATGAGAATATTCTGGAGAGTGGTGAGAATTCTGGAAGAAACAGGAACTTAGGAAGGTAGCAGGTGTTGCCCATGGATAAGGCAAGCTGCAGTCCATTCATAAATTGGGCAGGATGAATGCCGGGAATCTTTCTACTATACAGGACATATCAATTGTTGCATTCTATTTTCTAATGTCTACAACCACGGACACAGTGGGATACACAGACAGAAACACTTGCCTTGTCCAACGACTTACTAGAAGAAGACCACTCCAAATCAAACAAACCGTCTTTCCTACCTATTCTCAGATCATGAGACAAAACCACAAAATCACACCCACACCCACAAAGACACCTCTTTCCCCCATGTAACTCTGTGACTATCCGGAGTTTTCTCTGAGTGGTGGGCCATACTATGTTCCCCCAAAATGGCCTGTCCTATCTCAGATCTGGTCTCCTTGGCCAACTCTGTGAAGTTGTCAGGAGCCTGCGGTGAACCACTACCTACTTTCTCAGGAAAGGCCCCTATGCAGAGCTCTCCTGGTATTTGGCCATCCTCACATCTGTAGGTACCAAGAAAGACTGACACTCTCCTTGGTAAATTCAAACAAGTGAGCCTACTGGGTCTGGGACTGGACTGGCTCCGGGTGCCTGGCTTCCTGGATCCCAAGTTAAGAGAGTTCCATCACCAAGGAAGTGAGGTAGATCACTTCTTCAGGAACTGAATGAGGTCATTGCCTTGACAACCACTTTGTCCTAACAGTTGCTTTCAAGAGTCCCATGAGATGGAGGCTGCCCTTACTTCCTGTGACACTTTCACAAGTTAGAATGGTATATAAACCATGGGCACCCGGGAACAGCTCTCCACCTAGCACTGTTTTGGTCCATCTTCTCTACATTAAGAAGAGAGAGGCTGATTCATACGCATCCCTTCATGCTGACAAGGTTGTTTGCCATAGAAGATGACTTTTCTCTCTCAGGTCTTTCGTAGCTGCCTACATCTTCTCAAGGGATCATTTCTGCATGGACCTTTGATGTTCTCAACAGCTGGAACATGCCCTACATTCCTGTATTTTAAGAGCAACCCTGTCCCTGCTGTTCTGTAAAGTTCGATTGAGAGAACAATGTATGGTTTTGGGTTAGTAACATGTTCAATTTGGGGTTAGGAATCCTTCTGCATGACGAATAATGGTATTGGGAAACTATGATATTTACAAGAATATATAGGTGAAATATAAGTATAAAAACAGAAATCTATGGAAGATATGAAGTCCAGAAGGGCATTGGGCCCTTAATTGGTACACTTAGCTTTGAATTATTTAAGGGAAATTGCTTGGAAATGAAAGGAGACCCTCAGATAAATCTATATACAATGGCATAGGAGCTTGTACCTTGGATGATTGAATGTCGAAGAGAACATCCACTCAAAAAGGGATAGTCGGTAGGATTAGGAAGATAGTCAGTAGGTTTACAAAGAACAGTGAGAATAGGATTTAGACCAAAAGTTCTTAAGCAATAGGGTTTCAGGTAGACAGTGAATGTAAATGTCAGCACAAGTGAAGAGTCAGTCACAATGATGAACAGGGGAAAATATTTAGGAAAATAGATATAAATAGAGACATTACTAAATCAGGCAAAGTATAAAGTGAGTGATAGGATTAGGCATTTTCAACAGGCTTGAGGTTGAATATATAATCTTAGGAAGAAACAAAAATGTAGTCACCAATAAGATTGACATTTGAGAGCATTAGGCCACCTGGACATGGAAGGTTTTAGTAATCCATGCTCACTTTCCATTTAGGCTTTGGTACAAACTTAAGGGTGACCTTTGACTTTTTTGTACAGAATATTACTGTGATAAAATGTATATATAGATCAGGTGACATGAGTATTTCTTCCACCATTTTTTGAGGAATATTTTGAAAACGTATAAATTAGTATTGAGGGTAAAAATAGGTGTACCCTGTGTCTATAAATATAGAGATAATGCATGAATAGATCATACAGTTAATAAATAATATAACTGGTTCCCCTTTAAATAATGTATTGAATTGATATCTGAAAATATATAAGAAATCATATATTTTTTTAATTAATTTTTATTGTAGGTTGTTCAAAACATTACATAGTTCTTGATATATCATATTTCACACTTTGATTCAAGTGGGATATGAGCTCCCATTTTTACCCCAAATTTTTACAGATTGCAGAATCACATCAGTTGCAGAACCATTGATTTACATATTGCCATTCTGGTGTCTGTTGTATTCTGCTGCCTTTTCTATCCTCTACTATCCCCCCTCCCCCCTTTCCTCCCCTCTTCTCTCTCTACCCCCTCTACTGTAGTTCATTTCTCCCCCTTATATTTTCCTCCTTTCCCCTCACATCCTCTTGTATGTAATTTTGTATACCCCTAAGGGTCTCCTTCCATTTACATGCAATTTCCCTTCTCTCTCCCTTTCCCTCCCACCTCTCATCCCTCTTTAATGTTAATCTTCTTCTCATGCTCTTTGTCCCTACTCTGTTCTTAGTTACTCTCCTTATATCAAAGAAGACATTTGGCATTTGTTTTTAAGGGATTGGCTAGGTTCACTTAGCATAATCTGCTCTAATGCCATCCATTTTCCTCCAAATTCTATGATTTTGTCATTTCTTAATGCAGAGTAATACTCCATTGTGTATAAATGCCACATTTTTTTTATCCATTCGTCTATTGAAGGGCATCTAGGTTGGTTCCACAGTCTTGCTATTGTGAATTGTGCTGCTATGAACATGGATGTAGCAGTGTCCCTATAGTGTGCTCTTTTTAGGTCTTTAGGGAATAGACCGAGTAGGGGAATAGCTGGATCAACTGGTGGTTCCATTCCGAGCTTTCCAAGAAATCTCCATACTGCTTTCCAAATTGGCCGCACCAATTTGCAGTCCCACCAGCAATGTACAAGAGTACCCTTTTCCCCACATCCTCGCCAGCACTTGATGCTGTTTGACTTCCTAATGGCTGCCAATCTTACTGGAGTGAGATGGTATCTTAGGGTGGTTTTGATTTGCATTTCTCTGACTGCTAGAGATGGTGAGCATTTTTTCATATACTTGTTGATTGATTGTATGTCCTCCTCTGAGAAATTTCTGTTCAGGTCCTAGGCCCATTTGTTGATTGGGTTATTCGTTATCTCATTGTCTAATTTTTTTAGTTCTTTGTATATTCTGGATATTATGGCTCTGTCTGAAGTGTGAGGAGTAAAGATTTGTTCCCAGGACGTAGGCTCCCTATTTACCTCTCTTATTGTTTCTTTTGCTGAGAAAAAACTTTTTAGTTTGAGTAAGTCCCATTTGTTGATTCTAGTTATTAACTGTTGTGCTATGGGTGTCCTATTGAGGAATTTGGAGCCCGACCCCACAGTATGTAGATCATAGCCAACTTTTTCTTCTATCAAATGCCATGTCTCTGATTTGATATCAAGTTCCTTGATCCACTTTGAGTTAATTTTGTGCATGGTGAGAGAAAGGGATTCAGTTTCATTTTGTTGCAAATGGATTTCCAGTTTTCCCAACACCATTTGTTGAAGATGCTATCCTTCTTCCATTGCATGCGTTTAGCCCCTTTATCGAATATAAGATAGTTGTAGTTTTGTGGATTGGCTTCTGTGTCCTCTATTCTGTACCATTGGTCCACCCGCCGGTTTTGTTACCAGTACCATGGTGTTTTTGTTACTATTGCTCTGTAGTATAGTTTGAAGTCTGGTATAGCTATCCCGCCTGATTCACACTTCCTGCTTAGCATTGTTTTTGCTATTCTGGGTCTTTTATTTTTCCATATGAATTTCATGATTGCTTTCTCTATTTCTACAAGAAATGCCGTTGGGATTTTGATTGGCATTGGATTAAACCTATAGAGAACTTTTGGTATTATAGCCATTTTGATGTTGTTACTTCTACCTATCCATGAACAGGGTATATTTTTCCATCTTCTAAGATCTTCTTCTATTTCTTTCTTTAGGGTTCTGTAGTTTTCATTGTATAAGTCTTTCACCTCTTTTGTTAGGTTGATTCCCAAGTATTTTTTCTTTTATTGAGGATATTGTGAATGGGGTGGTTGTCCTCATTTAAATTTCAGAGGATTTGTCACTGATATACAGGAATGCCTTTGATTTATGCGTGTTGATTTTATAGCCTGCCACTTTGCTGAATTCATTTATTAGCTCTAATAGTTTCTTTGTAGACCCTTTTGGGTCTGCTAGGTATCGAATCATGTCATCTGCAAATAGTGATAATTTGAGTTCTTCTTTTCTATTTTTATGCCTTTATTTTTTTTCGTCTGTCTAATTGCTCTGGCCAGTGATTCGAGAACTATGTTGAACAGAAGTGGTGAGAGAGGGCATCCCTGTCTTGTTCCAGATTTTAGAGGGAATGCCTTCAGTTTTTCTCCATTCTGAATGATGCTAGCCTGAGGCTTAGCATAGATTGCTTTTACAATATTGAGGTATGTTCCTGTTATCCCTAGTTTTTCTAGAGTTTTCAATATAAAGGGATGCTCTACTTTGTCGAATGCTTTTTCCACATCTATCGAGATGATCATATGGTTCTTATTTTTAAGCCTATTGATGTGGTGAATAACATTTATTGATTTCCGTATATTGAACCAACCTTGCATCCCAGGGATAAATCCTACCAGATCATGTTGCACAATTTTTTTGATATGTTTTTGTATCCGGTTCGACAGAAGTTTATTGAGGATTTTTGCATCTAGGTTCATTAGAGATATTGGTCTGTAGTTTTCTTTCTTTGAAGTGTCTTTGTCTGATTTAGGAATCAGGGTGATGTTGGCCTCATAGAATGAATTTGGAAGTTCTCCCTCTTTTTCTATTTTCTGAAATAGCTTGAAAAGTATTGGTATTAGTTCCTCTTTAAAGGTTTTGTAAAACTCTGCTGTATACCCATCCGGTCCTGGGCTTTTCTTAGTTGGTAGTCTTTTGATGGTATCTTCTATTTCCTCAATTGATATTGGTCTGTTAAGGTTGTCAATATCCTCCTGACTCAATCTGGGCAAATCATATAACTTAAGAAATTTATCAATGCCTTCACTATCTTCTATTTTGTTGGAGTATAAGGATTCAAAATAATTTCTGATAATCTTCTGTATTTCTGAAGTGTCTGTTGTGATATTGCCTTTTTCATCCCGTATGCTGGTAATATGAGTTCTCTCTCTTCTTCTCTTCGTTAGCGTGGCTAAGGGTCTGTCGATTTTTTTTATTTTTTCAAAGAACCAACTTTTAGTTTTGTCAATTTTTTCTATTGTTTCTTTCGTTTCGATTTCATTAATTTCAGCTCTGATTTTAATTATTTCTTGTCTTCTACTTCTTTTGCTGTTGTTTTTCTCTTCTTTTTCTAGGATTTTGAGTTGAAGTATTAGATCATTTATTTGTTGGTTTTTTCTTTTTTTAAGGAATGAACTCCAAGCAATAAATTTTCCTCTTAGAACTGCTTTCAATGTGTCCCATAGAATCCAATATGTTGTGTCTGTGTTTTCATTTATCTTTAAGAATTTTTTAATTTCCTCCTTGATGTCTTCTATAACCCATTGATCATTCAGTAACCTATTGTTCATTCTCCAAGTGATGCATGATTTTTCCTTATTTCTTTTATCGTTAATTTTCAATTTCATTCCATTATGATCAGTTAAGATGCATAGTATTATCTCTACTCCTTTATATTGTCTAAGAGTTGCCCTGTGACATAATATATGATCTATTTTTGAGAAGGATCCATGTGCTGCTGAGAAAAAAGTGTAACTGCTTGATGTTGGGTGGTATATTCTATATATGTCAATTAAGTCTAGGTTATTAATTGTGTTATTGAGCTCTATAGTTTCCTTATTCAACTTTTGTTTGGAAGATCTGTCCAGTGGTGAGAGAGGTGTGTTGAAGTCTCCCATGATTATTGTATGGTGGTCTATTAGACTCTTGAACTTGAGAAGTGTTTGTTTGATGAACATAGCTGCACCATTGTTTGGGGCATATATATTTATGATTGTTATGTCTTGTTGGTGTATGGTTCCCTTGAGAAGTATGTAGTGTCCATCTTCATCCCTTTTGATTAACTTTGGCTTGAAATCTATTTTATTTGATATGAATATGGACACTCCTGCTTGTTTCCGAAGTCCATATGAGTGATATGATTTTTCCCAAACTTTCACCTTCAGTCTAAGTATGTCTTTTCCTATCAAATGCGTCTCCTGAAGGCAGCATATTGTTGGGTCTTGTTTTTGATCCATTCTACTAGCCTGTGTCTCTTAATTGGTGAGTTTAAGCCATTAACATTTAGGGTTATTATTGAGATATGGGTGTTCTTCCAGCCATATTGGTTTATTTATGTTACTAAACATGGTTTGTTTTCCTCTTTGATTATTCCCCCCCCTTCACTGTACTACCTCCCGCTGTTGGTTTTCATTGACATTTTCCATTTCCTCTTCCTGTAATATTTTGCCGAGGATGTTTTGAAGAGATGGTTTTCTAGCTGCAAATTCTTTTAACTTTTGTTTATCATGAAAGGTTTTAATTTCATCTTCCATCCTGAAGCTTAATTTCACGGGATACACAATTCTTGGTTGTAACCCATTTTCTTTTAGTGTATGAAATATGTTATTCCAGGATCTTCTAGCTTTCAGAGTCTGTGTTAAAAGATCAGCTGTTATCCTGATTGGTTTACCCCTAAATGTAATCTGCTTCCTTTCTCTTGTAGCTTTTAAAATTCTCTCCTTATTCTGTATGTTGGGCATCTTCATTATAATGTGTCTAGGTGTGGATCTCTTATGATTTTGCACATTCGGCGTCCTGTAGGCTTCTAGGATTTGGGATTCTGTCTCATTCTTCAAGTCTGGGAAGTTTTCTCGTATTATTTCGTTGAATAGATTGCTCATTCCTTTGGTTTGGACCTCAATACCTTCCTGTATCCCAATGACTCTTAAGTTTGGTCTCTTTATGTTATCCCATATTTCTTGAATGTTCTGCTCATGGTTTCTTAACAGCTTTGCTGAGCTGTCTATGTTCTTCTCCAGTTGAAATACTTTGTCTTCATTGTCTGATGTTCTATCTTCTAAGTGTTCTACTCTGCTGGTAGTATTCTCAATTGAGTTTTTATGTTGGTTTATTGTTTCCTGAATTTCCAGGATTTCTGTTTGTTTGTTTTTTATAACCTCTATCTCCCTGAATAATTGATCTTTTGCTTCTTGGATTTGTTTATGTAATTCATTGTCGAAGTGGTCGAAGTGGTCTTTCATTGTCTGATTTTGCTGTCTAATGTCTTCCTTGAGACTCCAGATCATCTGAAGCATGTATATTCTGAATTCTTTATCTGACATTCCATCTGCTGCAGATATTACCTCTTCTAAAGTTGAATTGACCTGCATTGCTTGTGGTCCTTTTTTTCCTTGTCTTTTCATACTGATCACGTTTCTTTCTGCTTGGTGAAACTGTTGTGTTATTGATTTTTACCCCTATATATTTATATTGCTTTTGTATAGCTGCATCGTCTCCCTTGCAGGCTTTGGCGGTGGTTCTGCCCCTCCTTCAATTGAGGCAATGTGCCTACCACGCCGGGAGGCCGCTGTGCCTCTACTTTCGATGGGCCTGTTCTTTCGGTGGTCACAGGTCCGCCTACCTTGCAGGAGTGAGCAGCGGTTTTGCCCCTCCGCTGGCCACTAGGCCTGTTCTGTCTGTCGGTTGCAGGTATGTCTACCTAAAAGGCGCTGGTGGCGGCTCTGCCCCTCCCCCAACCGGGGTGATGTATCTGGCTGGCGACTGGGCCTGTTTTGTCGGTGGTCACGGTTCCGCCTACATTGCACGTGCGTGGAGCAGCTGTGTCCCTCTGAGAGTTGCTGAGCCTGACCTGCCGGTGGATGGCAATTCTGCCTACCTTGCAGGCGCAGGGGTGGCTCTGCTGCTCCGCGGGTCACTGGGCCTGATCTGCTGGTGAGTTGCAGGTCTGCCTAACTTGCAGGCGCCCGGCGGCTCTGCCCCTCCCCCAACTGGGGCGGGGCGATGTGTCTGGCCGGCCGCTGGGCCTGTTCCGTTGGTGGTCATGGTTCAGCCTACCTAGCAGGCACGTGGGGCAGCTGTGTCCCTCCGCAGTTTTTTGGGCCTGACCTGTCGGTGGGTCGCAGGTCTGCCTACCTTGTAGGCTCGGGGGGTGGCTCTGCCGCTCTGTGGATTGCTGTGCCTGTTCTGCTGGTGGGTCGCGGGTCCGCCTACCTTGCAGGCACCAGGCGCCTCTGCCCCTCCCCCAACCGGAGCTATGTGTCTGGCGGTCCACTGGGCCTCTTTTGTCGGTGGTCACGGTTCCGCTTACCCTGCACGCGCGTGGAGCAGCTGGGTCTCTCTGAGAGTTGCTGGGCCTGACCTGTCGGTGGGTGGCAAGTGCGCCTACCTTGCAGGCCCGGGGGTGGCTCTGCCGCTCCGCGGGTTGCTGGGCCTGATATGCTGGTGAGATGCAGGTCTGCCTAACTTGCAGGCTCCCGGCGGCTCTGCCCCTCCCCCAACCGGGGTGGGGCAATGTGTCTGGCCGGCCTCTGAGCCTGTTCTGTTGGTGGTCAGCGTTCTGCCTACCTAGCAGGCTCGTGGGGCAGCTGTGCCCCTCCGCAGTTTCTTGGGCCTGACCTGCCGGTGGGTGGCAAGTGCGCCTATCTTGCAGGCCCGGGGGTGGCTCTGCCGCTCCACAGTTGCTGGGCCTGATCTGCTGGTGAGTCGCAGGTCTGCCTACCTTGCAGGCGCCCGGCTGCTCTGCCCCTCCCCCAACCGGGGCGGGGCGATGTATCTGGCCGGCCTCTGGGCCTGTTCTGTCGGTGGTCAGGGTTCTGCCTACCTAGCAGGCTCGTGGGGCAGCTGTGCCCCTCCGCAGTTTGTTGGGCCTGACCTGCCGGTGGGTGGCAAGTGTGCCTACCTTGCAGGCCTGGGGGTGGCTCTGCCACTCCGCGGTTGCTGGGCCTGATCTGCTGGTGATTCGCAGGTATGCCTAACTTGCAGGCGCCCGGCGGCTCTGCCCCTCCCCCAACCTGGGCGGGGCGATGTGTCTGGCCGGCCGCTGGGCCTGTTCTGTTGGTGGTCACGGTTCAGCCTACCTAGCAGGCACGTGGGGCAGCTGTGCCCCTCCGCAGGTTTTTGGGCATGACCTGCCGGTAGGTCACAGGTCTGCCTACCTTGTAGGCTCGGGGGGTGGCTATGCCGCTTTGTGGATTGCTGTGCATTTTCTGCTGGTGGGTCGCGGGTCCGCCTACCTTGCAGGCGCCCGGTGGCTCTGCCCCTCCCCCAACCAGAGGGATGTGTCTGGCGGTTCACTGGGCCTGTTTTGTCAGTGTTCACAGTTCCGCCTACCTTGCACACGCGTGGAGCAGCTGTTTCATTAGTGCCTGGGCACACTCTTCTTGTTGGCCTCCCTCAGGCCCTAAGTTTGTAGAGCTTGGGGCTGAGAAACCCCAGCCAATTTGCTTACCTTCTGGTAGCCACGCCCCCATATCTGGTGCAAGAGACCTCAGTTGTCAGCACTGGTGGGAGCGGTAGCCGTGAGTTCCACGCCGAGGCGAGTCGGTGCAAGAGACCTCAGTTGTCAGCACTGGTGGGAGCGGTAGCTGGGAGACCCGCGCCGCGCAGCTACCGCCGGCTCCTGTGCCAGTGCTGCCTCCGGGTTTTCTTGACTACCACGCCGGCAGGTCGCTGGACCTGTTACGGGCCCGGGCGGCGGCTCTGTTCGGCCCCTCTGGCCTCCACAGTATTCAGCAGGACCCGGACCGAGAAACAGTTTCCGCGGGTTCTTTATCACCGGGCCAAAACAGTTCCGGGAGCCAGAATTCGGCCTCTCCGGACTTGGTGCATGCTCCGACAGGAGCAGGCTCCAAGAAGCAGTTTCAGCGGGTTCTATAGCCCTGGGCCAGAGCAGCTCCGGGAGCCAGAACTCCAACACTCCGGGCTCGGTGCGTGTTCTGATAGGAGCAGGCTCCAAGAAGCAGTTTCCGTGGGTTATTTAGCACTAAGTCTGAGCAATTTGTCTGCGAGATGCAGACAATTGTCAGCCTGAAATTACCTGTTCTATAGCTGAAAGAGCTGCAATCAGTCGAAAACAAGGATGGTGACGTCAGCTCTCCAAGATGGTGGCCGCTGGCTTCCTCCGTGGTCTGACCGGTGTGGAGAACCAACCTGGACCGTTTCCTTTCCCTGTCTCCAACCCAGAATTCAGCTCCGAGCTCAGCAAATGCCTAGCTGGCAGGAGCCCACAGAATCAGCATTGCTGCATCTCTGCGCCACCAGCCTGTCATTTCCCAGCGCGCGCCGCAGACTCCAGCCATGGGGTGATCTGCCGAACAAGCAGCGCTCCATACAGACGGACAGATCGCTCGCATTTGAGCCCCTGAAGCTGATCCTCGTGCGATGAAAATCCTTCCACTAGGTTTTGGAGCACCCCAATTTTGCTGGAAATTCCTAACAAGATAGATTTTAGCCGTTCTAACTCGTCATTTTCCCTCACAGTGACGCAGTACACGGAGTTACTGCACTCCCTTTGCGGCCATCTTGCCTCTCAAGAAATCATATATTGATATAGAATCATTCATAACAACTAGTTATACATCTAATTGTAATCCTAGGCTTATGGTTTATCATGAAGAGTGTGTGAGTTTTGCTTCAAAAGTGATTATGGAAATCAAAAATAATGTGTTTTGAAAGAAGTCTCATGAAAAGACCAGTTTGAAACATGGCAGAACACGTGTTTTCTGAAGCAGAAAGTGATTGAAAGTGAAATATATGCCTATAAATTTGTGAACTTGTGGATGAAATATATATCCTATAATGTGCATAAACTGAAGAAATAGTAATGTACCAGTGTTGAAATAAAAATGACCTTCAAAATACTTATCATGTCCCATAGGAATCTACTTGCATTGATGTGAAACTGGATCAGTTACTGTAGAAATATTAGGATTCATATGCACCATTCACTGAAGTTAGTTTTCAATACTAGGAAAAAAATACGTATATCAGGTGAATGAATATTTCTGAGAATAATCTTGTTAAAAGTTTTTTATAAATCCACATACATATTCATGAATGAATTTAAGGAGTGTATAATAAGACACATATATTAAATATTTTGAAATATCTGGAGAGAATATATATATATATATATATATATATATATATATATAAATATATATTTTTATATATATATATATAACCACACACAGATTTTAAAAATTAGCAATATATATGCCAATCAAATTACACCGTGAAATACATATCATCCACAGATCCAAAAATATTCATTTTACTGGATATGGATTTATGTATAACTTTTTTCAACTAGGAAGCTCACCCATAGTTTGAATTTTCAGTTCAAACAGCGTTTAGGAGGAGTGATCTCTTCTCACACTTTGTATCTGCCAAGTTATGTAACTCACAAGAATGTACGTGTGATACCAGGTAGGATTCTAAATGTGCATATAAAAATACATGTGCTGAATAGAATACAGAGAAATGGAGACAGGAATTCACATATTTGTTAACTGTAAAAGCACATGGAAAACTATTTCAACAAAAAATTTACTAGATTTATAACTCCTACCCTATATAATGCAAAAGGCAAGTCCAAGTATACAACGTGCCTCCTCTGAACTGCTTGTATTTCTATTCTGTTTCGGTTATTTTTCTCCATCATATTAGGATTAGTATTCAGAATCTAGTAGGGTATGTGTTAGTGTCAGGGATTCAGTATATCAAATGTAAAATAGAAAAATGAAACCAATGTGTATGCAAATATGTGCTAAACAAAATCTTCCCACTCTCATCCAGAACAATTCCTTGACATTTCCTTCCCCCAAAGTAAGACACAATTAGAGGAGTAGAGTAATAAAATCTGTGAATAATATGCTCAGGAGTTTACAACCTTGGAAGTGGTAGAGGAGTTTTCCTAGTATGGGACAGGATAAAAACTCCATATATATGGAGCTCTGCTGGCCTAAATACTTCTTGAGAAACTGCCTCTGAGTTTGGGCACTTGAAATATATGTTTTTGTCAGGAGCTTTAGCTTCTTTCTAGTGAGACCATCAAAGCTGTGTCTGCATCTATGTGACCTGGAGGACATGATTTCTTATTTTCCAATGAACATGAGGCAGCAGTGCTGAATTCTCTCTTTGTAAGTAAACTGTGGCCACTGGGGGCTAAGGGTATTCCCATGTGGACTGGGAAGCCATTTGGTCATCCTCCACTTTTCGTGGTGTTTCTTGCTGCTGCACTGGGACTTTGGCATTTGCTTCATGAAATAAAAGAAGTTCAACTGGGACACAGTTCTGGAGGCAATTCTTTCATGTGTGGTTGGTCAGGGTCTGCAGGAGAATGCACCAACCAGGCTTCTATCCCACATAGCTTGGCCACATGTCTATAGCAACCTGATTCTGAACATTGCCCGGAAACATCTCCAACAAGAAGCCTTTACATGGAAGGGTCTGCTGGCTGCACCATGTCAGTCACAAGCCATTTGGAAGCCAATGGCAGATCCACATGGCCCCACCACAAATTTTTTATCACACATCTGCCTACCACTGCTCTAGGCCCACTACTCAGCAGGTTCCAACATACTGGCATCTCTGTTCTACACCATTTTCATGAAACCCACTCAATCAAGGCACTGTCTTGCATATTTACGATCAGCAACAGGACATCCAAAGTTTCTCCAGTGCCACCTGGTCATGGGAATTTCAAAAATTTCATGGTATTTATCTAGGCATTTTTCAAGAATGACGTTGCAGGCACTGTGGGTTTCAATTCATTCAGGAACCATTAAATGGTGAGGAAGCTCATTTCAATGAATGCTCTGTAGAACTCTCACAGGCAAGGCTTCCCAAAGAGTGGCCAAAATGTCACATGAAGCCAGGCCCATTGAGGTCTACAATGTGACGTCCATGGGTGTTGTGACTCTCAACTATGGCTGCCAAGTCTTTCAGAATTAAATCATGTGATATCCTGGCTGAGATACCCAGGGCACTGTGGAAAGCCAACCTGGGCCTAGATCTCAGTTTCCAAGGGTGATTCTCATGGGTGGACTCCTAAAATCCCAACAAAATTCATGGCAATACTTCTCTGAATTCAGTCTCTAAGGGGAATCACACCAGAGTTCAAGCCCAGGTGGTCCCAGGCATGTCTTCCAACCGGACACAAATGACCAAAATTAAAACCAAAACCCTCCCATATGGCCCTCATCTTCTTCCATATAGACACTAATCACAACCTCTGGCTGAAGGTTTCCATGAGTGGCGGAGTCCAAGAGAGTGTCCAAAATAACTCCCTTGCCCCTCATTGGCGTAAATTCAGGGTGGTCTGGACACCCTTCATGTGAAACAGGAGTGATCAAATATGCTAGACATTAATACTTCTATGCTTCTCCAATTTGTGGAAAACTGAGTGTCAGGTATATATTTTTATGTGATTTGCAGTCATGAGAAAACACAAGTTCCTCTGCAGGTCTTTGAAGAACCCATTTGAGCCAAAGGATCCCTATTCTCACTTGATGGAGTTCAAGAACTTTAAAGAGGAAGGGGACAGACTTCATCCACAACGACTGCTTTTTGGCCATTTTGGTTTTGGATGCACACATGGGATCTCTCTTTACATCCACCACGTGCTGAGTTTCTAAGCCACAACCTCACACAGGGCCAAGAGGCTGATTCAGACACATCCCTTTTCAAAGCAATTAAGCAAAGAGCCACAGGTGATCCATATTCATTTCCATTTGAAAACTGTTTTCTTCAGGCTTCACAAAGGGGTGGCATGAGGCAAAGACCTTCCTGACATTCAGGGCAACAGAACATTAGGTTAGCAAACGGCCCAAAGCAGTGTTTCTCCACTGAGACTTTCCTGGTCACACTGATATCTGAATTTTCTGAGATGCTCACCATTCCCTTCAGCTATCCAGTACATGGCCATGTCACAGAGCTTAGAGGCGGTACTTATCTTGGTCACAAAATCATAAGCCTATTCTGGAGAGTGGCCAGAATTCAGGAAGAAAACAGGAACTTAGGAAGATAGCAGGTGTTACCCATCCATAAGGCAAGCCGCATTCCTTTCATACATTGGGCAGAAAGAATTCTGGTAAGCTTTCTACTAGCCTGGACACATCCTTTGCTGCATTCTCTTTTCTAATGTCTACAACCATGGACACAGTGGGATACACAGACTTAAAAACACTCGCCTTGTCAAATCACTTGTTAGAAATCGTCCACTCCAAACCAAACAAACTGCCTTTCCTACCTATTCTCAAAACATGAGACAAAATCACAAACACACACTCACACCCACAAAGTCACCTCCTTTCCCAAAGTAGGTCTCTGACTATCGGGTGTGACCTCTGACTGGTGGGCCGTACTATGTTCCCATCAAATGGCCTGTTCTGTCTCAGATCTGGTTTCCTTGGCCAACTCTGTGAAGTTGTCAGGAGACAGCGGTGAGCCACTTCCTGCTTACTCAGGAAAGGCCACTCTTCAGAGCTTTCCTGGCATTTGGCCATCCTCACATCAGTAGATACCAAGAAAGACTGACTCTGTCCTTGGTAAATCAAAAGAAGGGAGACCACTGGGACTGGGCCTGGGACTAGATTTGTGTGCCTGGATGCCTGTATCCCAAGTTCAGAGAGTTCCATCTCCAAGAATGTGAGGAGAGGTCACTTCCTTCAGGAACTGAATGAGGTCAATGCCTTGGCAAGCACATTGTCCTAACATTTGCTTCCAAAGGTCCCATGAAATGGAGGCTGTCCCTAATTTTTTTGACACTTTCACAAGTTAGAATGGTATATCAATTATTGGTAACCAGGAACAGCTCTCCACAGAGGCCTCGTTTTGTCCTTCTTCTCTACATAAAGAAGAGAGAGGCTGATTCAGACACATCCCTTCATGCTGACCAGGTTGTTTGCAATGAAAGATGACTTTTGCTCTCTCAGTTCCTTCATAGGTGCCTACAACTTCTCTAGGGATCATTTGCGCATAGACCTTTGAGTTTCTCAGCAGTTGGAAGATCCCCTACATTCCTGTATTTTAAGACCAACTCTGTCCTTGCTCTTCTCTAAAGTTAGATTGAAGGAACAGTGTATGGTTAGGGTTAATAACAGGTTTGATTTGGAATAGAAATCATTCTGCTGGATGAATAATGGTATTGGGAATCTGCGATATTTTCAAGAATATATAGGTAAAATATAGGAATCTGAAAACAGAAATCTGGGTAAGATTTGAAGCCCAGAAGGGCATTGGGCCCTTGATTGCGGTATTAAGCATAGGACCTTGTAACTTGGATGATTAATTTTCAAAGAGAACTTCCAGTCAAAATGGATAGTCAGGAGTATTAGGAAGATAGTCGGTATGTTTATAAAGGAGAGTGAGTATAGGATTTGGACCAAAAGTTCTTTAGCTATAGGGTTTCGGGTATTGAGTGAATGTAAATGTCAGCACATGTGAAGAATTAATCACAATGATGAACTGGGGAAAATATGTAGGAATGCAGATATCAATAGAGACTTTAGGAAATCTGGCAAAGTATAGTCGGTAGTGAAATGTTAATAAAATAGATTCTTCTCACTTCCTGTTTTTCTGTATGCTTAATAAAACACTGTTGAAATCTTGAGAAGTGTTTTCTAAACTTTTTCCCAGAATGTGCTGTCCCCAACAGCCAAACTTCAGAATGTACTCCCTCACCCAGTTGCACGCAAACTGCTCACCCGCCCAGGCCCATCAATAAACTTTCCTCCCTGCCCTCTTCAAGGAAAGTATATAAGCTCTGCTTAAGCTGTTCTCAGGGTTCTCTGCTCTATTCAAATGAGCTCTGAGCCCCAGCATGCTGGACCCCCAATAAACCCTTTGTTTTTGCATGAGAGAGTCTCTTAGTGGTCTCTTCCCCCAATGCTCTTCCGATCTTTATATATGGAGGTTCCACCGAAATCCAGCAGCGGTGAACGAGAGACCCCAATGGGCTACTCTCAGGGTAAGTAAGGCGCCTCTTTCTGGTTTCAGGTTTCAGGTTAGGGCTTGGCAAAATGGCTGTCGATGAAGTGTGTGAGCTCTCTTTGAAGGTGGCTGGCAGACGTGTCACAGAGCCACAAGCCAAGTCCCTGGGGGAGGCCACAGAGGACTCGGGAATCGAGGAATAATAGTCCCCTTGACTCAGTGATACTTTGTTTCAGATTCGGTATTGCCAGCCCATCGGGTTTTGCCGCCTGCTCAGTCTTGGTCTCAGTGTTGGACGTCCATTGCCTGTCTTTATTGTTTTCTCTTGTCTGTGTCCTGTGTCGTTGCTTTTACTGTTTGTGTATCTTTCATTATGGGACAGATCACTTCAATGCCTCTGTCCCTGACCCTTGATCTATGGACCAAAGTCCGCTTAAGGGCTCAGAATGTTTCTTTTTCAGTAAAACGCTGGACCTGGCAGACTCTGTGTGCCTCAGAATGGCCCACCTTTGGATTTGGATGGCCCCTAGAAGGATCTTTCTACTTACCACTAATTTAAAAAGACAGAGATATTGTCTTACAGCCAGGGCCACATAGCCATACTGATAAACAGGAATATACCTTAACTTGGCAGGACCTCTGCAAATCTCCTCTTCCGTGGGTGAAGCCTTTCCTTGCTGTGTCCCCGTTCCTACTCCTTCCCCCACGATCTCTCAACCCCTCTGCTCCTCCTCCTCCTCCACCCTCTGTTCTCCCTGAGTCACAAGATTTGACTCTACTGGACTCTCCTCCCCTTCCTTATCTTCTACCCTTGTCCCACAACCCCCAACACCCTCTAAGTGATTCTCCAGCTGCTGACTCAGCCTCTCCGCAATTGGAGGACGCTAAGCCAGCCCAGGGCCCTCCAGATAACTCCCCTGCGTCACACACAGCCCCTCCTCCCCTGGAGGAAGCTGGACTTGCTAAAGGAACTCGCTGGTGGCAAATGATTGAAAACCCTGGAACTCCCGTGTTGCTTCCCTCCATCCCTAAGGGCCAATGATTGACGATGGCCATGGGGAAAAAAATGGAAGCCTACCAGTATTGGCCTTCTCCTCTTCAGACCTATATAAATGGAAAAATAACAATCCCCCTTTTACCGAGGACCCAACCTGGCTCTCAGGTATGGTGAAGTCATTGATATTTTCACACCAACCTACTTGGGATGACTGCCAACAACTCCTAGGCACTCTCTTCATGACAGAGGAACAAAAGAGAATCCTCCTGGAGGCTAGAAAAAAGTATCCTCGGACCAAATGCGTGACCGACACAACTTCCCAACATATTCAAAGCCGGCTTTCTCTTGAAACGACCCAACTGGGACCCCAACACCTTTGAAGGTAGGGAGCATCTGTCCACTTATCGCCGGGCTCTAATAGTGGGTATCTTAGTGGCCGCTAGGTGACCAACTAATTTGGCCAAGGTAAGAGAGATTATTTAAGGGCCTGATGAATCTCCCTGTATGTTCCTAGAGATAATTATGTAGGCATATAAGAGACATACTCCTTTCGATCCTCAGGCAGAGGATCAAAAGGCATCTGTCACAATGGCCTTTATTGGGAAAGCTGCCCTGGATATTAAAAGAAAGTTACAATGCTTAGATGGATTACAAGATATGACTTTGAGGGATTTAGTCAGAGAACCCGAGAAGGTATACTTTAAGAGAGAAACTGAGGAAGAGAAGGGAGCTGAGTGAGGATAAAAGAAACAAAAGACAGACTAAGGCATTGACTAAGGTCCTGGTCACAACAACAAATAGGCCAGAAACTAAGAAACAGAGAGACAGGAAGGGATACCTGGGCACACACTAGAGGCCACCCCTGGCCTCAGGTCAATGTGCCTACTCTAAAGAAAAAGGACACTGGGCCAAAGAGTGCCCTAGAAAGAGACAGCCATGCCAGCCAGATATTCTGACTCTGGAGTAATACTAAGAAAGTCCGGGCTCAGATCCTCTCCCTGACTTCAAGGTAACTTTTGAAGTGGAGGGGAACACAATAAACTTTGAAGTAGATGCAGGGGGAATATACTCAGCCCGTAAGGCCCATTGGGCCCTCTACCGAATAAAAGGTCTCTAATTCAAGAGTCTAACAGAAGTAAATATCGGGCTTTGACAACTACGAGGACCATGGACCAGGGAAAAGGAAAAATCCATCACTCCTTCCTAGTAATCCCTGGCCACATTGATAGGCAGAGTTCTGCTCACCAAGCTCTGGGCCAAAATAACTTTTAACCCTGAAGGCCCCCAAGTGGAATTTTTTAATCCTTCAGTAACTACTCCTATAATCATGGCTCTAACTATGTCAGTAGCAAATGTTCATCAACTCACTCACCTTTGTTCAAAGAAACTGCATTCATTCGTGAAGGATCAAGAACACAGTTTTCCACTAACCTACTCACAGCAAAAGGAAATAACTGAATGGGTAACAAAAGCCTGTCAGGTCCATTAATTGGTTAAAGCTTACACTTCCAAGCTTCCTGCAGGAAAGCACCTATGAGGAACCAGACGAGGACATTTCTGGGAAGTGGACTTTACTGAAATTAAGCCAGTAAGGTATGGACTTAAATAACTCCTAGTCTTTGAACATACATTTTCAGGATGTATTGAAGCCTTCCCCACACACACAAAAAAAAAAGAAATAAAAAAGAAGAAAAAAGAAACATTGCAAATGGTTGTAAAGAAGATCCTGGAAGATATTTATTCTCCCCTTGACGACCAGTAGTCTTAACCCTCATCAGCCCCTTAAGCTGCGATGGCTGATCACAAATCCTACTGGACACGAAGTATGGCCTATCTCGAATACAGCCAGCTTACGAACCTGGTGGCCATCTCTCCACCCAGTCATTTGTCAGCTGGCTATAGGTCTTTCCTATTGGGATATCCCTGATTAACAGGATCCCACTAAAATTCCATTAAATCCTTTCCGTACCATAGATAATGGAAACAAACATTATAGATGTAGGGACATGTGAGCCAGATGCAGGTTGGCTAGCCTAGATTACTATGTTTGCCCGGCAGACTATCAAAGCCACAAACAGTCACGGCTGTGGGGGGGAGAGCAGACTTCTATTGTAAGTCATGGGGATGTGAGCATACAGGGACTGTCAGATGGAACCCAAACTCCTCATCAAATTCTGTACACAGCATTGGCCATATTACGAATTAGATAACCAAAACCGATGGCCCCCAGAGGGGTCTCTAGATCCTCAAATTCTGTGTGACCTTTTTAACTTCTGCAAGTGCTCAAAAGGGTAAAAGGAGATTCCGCTATGTGGAGGCCTTCTCTCTCCTTTGCTCACATCCTGAACTATGCTTCTCCAATAGATGCTCACCCTCAGCCTTGTGCTCCAGACTCTCTGCTGTCACTCCCACCTCAGCAACTTGATTTCTCCCCTCCAATATCTAGATCAAAAACCCAAATCTCGACTGGTTCTCAGACCATTGCTCCCTTGCTGAGGTTGCAGGTACTGAGGTACCACTCCATTCACTCACTCCTCTCCTCTCCTGTCAGTGCCCGCACCGGGTCCCACCCAGTCCTCTTACCACCTAATGCAAAGCTCAAACCCGCTGAGAAGAATCCTCAGACCCTAATACAAGATGTAATGAAAATGGCCTTTAATGTTGCTTTGTCATCACTAAAAACAGGTTACTAAGAATTTAAAGTCCCTCACAGGCTTTTTGGAATCTCACTCCCGTCTCCCCCTCTGTTTTATCTGTTCTACTGCTCAAGTTTTTGTTGCTATTAAGATCCCAAAGCCCTCTCCCAATATTCTTTTACATCTCTCCTTCCTCATTCTCAGATCCACAGAGCTGCTCTTATCCCTGCCTTCCAAATTTTCCCCCTCTGTACCAGGCCCACAGAAAAGTCTTAACTGACCTTCTCCAGAAGTCTTCACCATGGCTGATTTAGGACTTTCAGCAAAAGAGTCCCGATAAAAGAGTTCACTGTAGATAAACTTCCTATTTTTGTGTTGCCCTGGTCTCCTTGGCAACTGGCTAAAAAATTCAGCACTCCTGATCTAGACACACCCTTACTAGTTTTTCACAAAATATTTGGAAAAAAGTCCTCTGGCCTTGAGCTGGGGCTTCACAGAGATGGCTACATTTCTAAGATAAAGAAGTTACAAACTGGGCTGTATGGAAACAGCTGGAAGGGGGAAAAAAAGAAAGGGAAGACACCTCCACCCAGGTGTCCTTGAAAAGTTAACTTGCCCAAACTGAGGAAAAAACAGAAACAAAAACTGCTTTTTGTGAACTTCTGCAGACTGTGAACTTCTGAGTCCCTTCCCTTACGTGTTGGGTACAAAATTCTGAAACTACGTAACTTGGGTATCAGGGGATTAATTGATTACAACAGAAGCAATGCCCTCTGAATCTGGTTGAAACCAAAAAAGACTGTTTCCGTGTCTTTGGTGCTATCTTAGGTGCCTTGCCTTGTCCGTCCCTACAACAGTATAATTCTATATACTTAAACATTGTTTATGTTTTCATGAAATGGTCAACAGATGTGATTAATTGTGAAATGGTGCAGATGTTTCCCAGAGTGCTCTATCATGACGCAGGTTCATCTGAAGATCAAAGAGGGGGACATACAACCCGGTTCCACTGGGAACATATGTCCCTCACCTTAGCCATTCTATTACGAATAGGAGTTGCTGCAGGGTTGGGCACAAGAACCACTGCTCTGGTCCATGGGACACAACAAGTGACCCAATTAGAAGCAGCAATAGATCAAAACTTAAAGATTTTAGAAACCTCCATCACAGCTTTGCAGGAATCTTTAACCTCTCTCTCTGAAGTTGTTTTACAGAACAGTCGAGGGTTGGACCTCCTTTTCATGACAGAGTGGGGCCTTTGTGCTTCTTTGAGGGAAGAATGTTGTTTTTATGTCGACAATACTGGAGTTGTAAAAAAATCTATGAGTAAATTAAAAAGATGCCTTGAAGAGCAACAACGAGAGAGAGAGGCACAAAAATGGTAGTTTGAGTCTTTTTTTACACAGTCCCCCTGGTTAATTACGTTTTTATCAACACTGGCCGGTCCAATAATAATCCTCATAGTATTACTAACTATAAAACCCTGTTTCCTCAACCATGTAATTTCTTTTCTCCAAGCTCAAATTGGACAAATTAAAATTATGGTAATACCCCACTAGCAGACATAGAATGTGACACCCCACAAAGATCACTTTTATGATTAAAAGTAGCCAGAAAAAGAAGTGGGGAATGAAAGGTTAATAAAATATGTACTTGTCACTTCCTGTTTTTCTGTACACTTAACGAAACACTGTTGAAATCTTGAGAACTCTTTGCTAATCTTGTTGCCAGAATGTGCTGTCCCCAATTGCCAAACTGCAGAATCTACTCCCTCACCCGGTTGAATAGAAACCTGAACTGTACTTGGATCATTGAATGTAGAAGAGAACATCCATTCAAAAAGTTATAGTCAGTTGGATTAGAATGATAGTCGGTAAGTTTAGGAAGAAAAGTGAGTATAGGATTTGGAACAAAAGTTCTTTAGCAATAGGGTTTTGGTTAGAGAGTCAATGTAAACGTCAACACAAGTGAAGAGTCAGTCACAATGATGCACAGGGCAAAATATGTAGGAAAGCAGATATCAATAGAGACATTAGGAAATCAGGAAAAGAATAAAGTGAGTGATGGGATTAGATATTTTCAACAGGGCTGAGGATGAATATATGAGCTTAGGATAAAACAAATATGAAGTCAACAATAGGATTGACATTTGATAGCATTAGCGTAGCCCAAGACAGTGTCCAAAATAAGCTCTGTTGCCCCTCATTTGCCTAAATTCCCAGTGGCCTGTACACCCTTCCTGTGTACCAGGAGTGATCAAATAGGCCTGCCCTTAATACTGCTCTGCTTCTCCAATTTGAGTCCTACTGAGTGTCGGGTACAGATTCTTTATGTGAATTGGAAAGATGAGAAAACTCAAGCACCTATTGGATAGCCTCTGAATACATTTGAAGAACTCATTTGACCCAAAAGATCCCTATTCTCACTTGATGGAATTCAGGAACCTTACAGAGGAAGGCAAAATACTTCATCAACAATGACTGCTCTTTTTGCCATTTTGGATTTTATGCACCCATGGGATCTTTCTTTAGATCCATCAGGTACTGAGAATCTAAGTCAAAGAATCACACTGGGCCAAGAGGCTGATTCACACACATCTCTTTCCAAATCAATTAAGGAAAGAGCCAAAGGTAAAGCATATTCATTTCCATTTGAAAAATCTTTCCTTCAGGATTCACAAAGGGTTGGCCTGAGACAAAGACCTTCCTGACTCTCAGGGCAACAGAACAATAGGTAAGCAAATGGCCCAAAGCAGGGATTCTCCACTGAGACTTTACTGGTCACACTGATATCTGAGTTTTCTGAGATGCTCGCCATTCCATTCAGCTATCCAGTACATGGCCATGTCACAGAGCTTGGAGGTAGTACATATCTTGGACACAAAACCATGAGCCTATTCTGGAGATTGGCCATAATTCAGGAAGAAAACAGCAACTTAGGAAGGTAGCAGGTATCGCCCATCAATAAGGCAAGCCGCATTCAATTCATAAATTGTGCTGGATGAATGCTGGGAAGCTTTCTATGAGACAGGACACATCCATTGATGCATTCTCTTTTCTAATGTCTACAAGCACGGACACAGTGGGATACACAGACATAGAAACACTTGCATTGTCAAACGACTTACTAGAAACAGTTCACTCCAAACCAAACAAACCGCCTATTCTAACTATTCTCAGAACATGAGACAAAACCACAAACCCACACCCGCAATGGCACCTCCTTCTCCCAAATAGGTCTGTGACTCTCCGGAGTGTGCTCTGACTGATGGGCCATACTATGATCCTCCGAAATGGCCTGACCTGTCTCAGATCTGGTCTTCTTGGCCAACAATGTGAAGTTGTTAGAAGCCAGGAGTGAGCCACTATCTGCTTTCTCAGGAAGAGCCCCTCTTCCGAGCTTTCCTGACATTTGGCCATCCTCACATCAGTAGGTATCAAGAAATACTGACTCTGTCCTTTGTAAATCCAAAAAAGTGAGACCACTGGGAATAGAACTGAGACTGGCTCTGGGTGCCTGGCTTTCTGTATCCCAAGTTCAGAGAGTTCCATCACCATGGAAGTGAGATGAGATCACGTCCTTCAGGAACTGAATGAGATCACTGCCTTGGCAACCACTTTGTCATAACAATTGTTTTCAACGGTCCCATGAGATGAGGGCTGCCCCTACTTCCTGTGACACTTTCACAAGTTAGAATGGTATATCACCCGTAGGCAAAAGGGAACAGCTCTCCACACAGGCCGGGTTTGGTCCATCTTCTCTACATTAAGAAGAGATAGGCTCATTCTGACTCAACCCTTAATCCTGACCAGGTTGTTTGCCATGGAAGATGATTTTTGCTCTCTCAGGTCTTACATAGCTGCCTACATCTTCTCCAGAGATCATTTCTGCATGGAGCTTTGAGGTTCTCAACAGATGGAAGATCCACTGCATTCCTGTATTGTAAGACCAACACTGTCCCTGCTCTTCTGTAAACATAGATGTGAATTGGAGTCATGAGAAAACCCACGAACCTATGGGATAGCCTCTGCAGAACTTTAAAGAATTCACTTGACCCAAATGATCCCTATTCTCACTTAATGGAGGTCAGGAACCTTACAGAGGAAGGCGAGAGACTCTATCCACCATGACAGTTCTTTTGTCCATTTTGGTTTTGGATGCACACATGGGATTTTTCTTTAGACCCATCATGTGCTGTGAATCTAAGCCACAGCCTCACATAGGGCCAAGAGGCTGATTCAGACACATCCATTTCCAAAGCAATTAACCGAAGAGGCACAGGTAATGACCATTCAATTCCATTTGAAAACTATTTTCTTCAGGCTTCACAAAGTGTGGCCTGAGGCAAAGACCTTCCTGACATTCAGGGCAACAGAATAGGTAAGCAAAAGGCCCAAAGCAGGGTTTCTCCACTGAGACTTTCTTGGGCATAGTGATATCTGAGTTTTCTGAGATACTCACCATTCCCATCAGCTATCCAGTACATGGCCATGTCACAGAGATTGAGGTGGTACATATCTTGGACACAAAATCATGAGCGTATTCTGGAGAGTGTCCAGAATTCAGGAAGAAAACAGGAATTTAGAAAGATACCAGGAGTTGCCCATCCATACGGCAAGCTGCAGTCCATTCATAAATTGCTCAGGATGAATGCTTTGAAGCTTTCTCGTAGACAGGACACATCCATTGATGCATTCTCTTTTCTACTGTCTACAATCACGGACACAGTATGATATATAGACACAGAAACACTCACGTTGTCAAAGGACTTACTAGAAACAGTCCACTCCAAAACAAACAAACCAGCTTTCCTAACTATTCTCAGAACATGAGACAAAACCACAAACTCACACTCACACCCAAAAAGGCACCTCTTTCCCCCAAGTAGGTCTGTGTCTATGCGGAGTGTTCTCTGACTTGTGGGCCATACTATGTTCCCCAAAAGTGGCGTGTCCTGTCTCCGATCTGGTCTCTTTAGCAAACTCTGTGAAGTTGTCAGGAGCCCGTGGTGAGAAACTACCTGCTTTCTCTGGAAAGGCCAGTCTTCATAGTTTCCAGGTATTTGGCTGTCCTCACATCAGTAGGTACCAAGAAAGAGTGACTCTGTCTTGTTAAATCCAAACAAGTGAGCCCACTGGGACATGGAGTGGGTTTGACTCTGTGTGCCTGGTTTCCTGGATCCCAAGATCACAGACTTTCATCACCAATAATGTAAGGTGAGGTCACTTCCTTCAAGAACTGAATGAAGTCACTGCCTTGGAAATCACTTTGTTTTAACAGTTTCTTCCAAGGTTCCCAAAAGATGGAGTCTGCCTCTACTTGCTGTGACTCCTTCATAAGTTAGGATGGTATATCAACCATAGGCACCGGGGAACAGCTCTCCACACAGCCATGGTTTGGTCCATCTTCTCTACATTAGGAAGAGAGAGGCTAATTCAGACACATCCCTTCAACCTGACCAGGTTGTTTGCCATGGAAGATGACTTTTGCTCTCTCAGATCCTTCATACCTGCCTACACCGACTCAAGGGATTATTTCTGCAGGGACTTTTGAGGTTCTCAGCTGGTGGATGATACCCTACCTTCCTGGATTTTAAGACCAACTCTGTCCCTGCACTTCTGTAAAGTGAGATTGAGGGAACAGTGTATGGTTAGTGTTAATAGCATGTTCGATTTGGGTTAGGAGTCATTCTGCTGGATGAATTATGGTATTGGGAACCTGTGATATTTATAAGAATATAAATGTGAAATATATGTATGAGATCAGAGATCTAGGAAAGATTTGAAGCCCAGAAAGGCATTGGGCCCTTGATTGGTATACTTAGATTGAATTATGTTCTGCACCGAGGTCTCAGATAAATCGATATACAATGGCATAGGACCCTATACCTCGGATGATTGAAAGTAGAAGAGAACATCCAGTCAAAAAGGGATAGTCTGTAGGATTAGGAAGATAGTCAGTAGGTTTAGGAAGAAGAGTGAGTCTCGGAGTTGGACCAAAAGTTCTTTAGCAATTCGTTTTCAGTTAGAGGGTGAATGTAAATATCAGCACATGTGAAGAGACAGTCACAATGATGAACTGGGAAAAATATGTAGGAAAGCAGATATCAATAGGGGCATTAGGAAATCAGGAAAAGTATAAAGTGAGTGATAGGATTAGATATTTTCAACAGGCTTGAGGTTAAATATATAATCTTAGGAAGAAACAAATATGTAGTAACCAATAGGATTGACATTTGAGAGCAGTAGGCACCCTGGACATAGATGCTTTTAGTAATCTATGGTCACTTTCTATTTAGGCTTTGGTACAATCATATGTGTGACCTTTGCATTTTGTGTCCAGAATACTACTGTGGTAAAATGTATATGTAGATCAGGTGACATAAGTATTTCTTCCACCATAAAGGGGAGTAATATTCTGGAAACTTATAAATTAGTACTGGGGATACAAATAGGTGTACCTTGTGTTGATGATTATTGAGATGATGCAGGAATAGACCATATTGTGAATAAAGTATGTAACTGGATCCAACAAAATAATGGATTGAGTTTGCATCTGAAAATATATTGGAAATCTTATATTGATATATATACCATCATTCCAACGAGTTATATATGCAATGGTATTATTAGGGTTACGGTTTATCGTGAAGAGTGAGTTTTGCTTCAAAAATGATTATGGAATCGAAAATAATGTGTTTAGAAAGAAGTCTAGTGAAAAGACCAGTAAAGAAACATGGAGGAATACATGTGTTCTGAAGTAGTAAGTAATTGAAAGTGAACCAAATGCCAAAAAAATTTGTGAAGTTGTGGATGAAAAAATACATCCTATGATGTCCATAAACTGAAGAAATAGTAATGTACCAGTGTTGAGTAAAAATGAACTTCAAATTACACATCATGTCCCATAGCAATCTACTTGCATTGATGTTAAACTGGGTCAGTTACTGTAGAAATATTAGGATTTTTAAGCACCATCCACTGAACTTAGTTTTCAGTAGTAGGAAACCAAAATATATTTCAGGTGTATGAATATTACTGAGAATAATCTTGTGAAAATTTGAATTTAAATGAACATAAATGAATATGAATGAATTTAGGGAGTGTATAATAAGACACATATTTTTCATATTTTTTTAAAATCTGGAGAATATACACACACACACACACACGCCCACACACACACACACACACACACACGCACACACACACACATTAATATTTAGCAATATATATGCCAATCGATATTCATCATGAAATATAATTCATTCACAAATCCAAAAATATTCATTTTACTGAACATGGATTTATGTATAGTGTTTTTCACTAGGAAGCTCACCCATAGGTGGAATTTTCAGTTCCATCATTATTTAGGGAAAGTCATCTCTTCTCACAATTTTTATATTCCAAAGCCAGTGATCTTTCAAGAATGTACGTGTGATACCAGGTAGGATATTGTATATGCATAAAAAAATTACATGTGCTGAATAGGATACAGAGAAAGGGAGACAGGAATTTACATATGTGATAACTTTAAAAAATCATGGAGAAATATTAAAATGAAAAGTTTACTAAATTTAAAACACATACTCTTGATAAAGAGGAAGACAAATACAAATATACACCATGCTTCCTATGAAAGGACTGTACTTCTATTCAGTTAGGTTTTTTTTTCTCCATGATATTAGGATTAGTAGTCAGAGTCTAGTAGGGTATGGGTTAGTGTCAGGGATTCAGTATTTCAAATGGAAAATAGGAAAATGAATCTAATGTGTATGCAAACATGTGATACACAAAAATCATCCCTCTCTTATCCAGAACAATGCCTTGACATAACCATCGCTAAAAGTAAGACACAATTAGAGGAGAGGAGTTAGAAAACCTGTGAATACATATGTGGAATAAAAAATGCTCAGGAGTTCACAACACTGGAGGTGGTAAAAGAGTTTACAAAAGTATGGGAGAGGGTAAACACTCCAGAAACATGGAGCTGTGCTGACCTAAAGACTTATTGAGAAACTTCCTCTGAGGTTAGGCACAAGAAATATATGTATGGCAATATGTAAATCAATGGTTCTGCAACTGATGTGATTCTGCAATCTGTATATGGAATAAAAATGGGAGCTCATATCCCACTTGAATCAAAGTGTGAAATATGATATATCAAGAAGTATGTAATGTTTTGAACAACCTACAATGAAAATTAATTAAAAAAAGAAAAAGAAATATATGTAATTGTCAGGAGATTTAGCTTCGTTTATAGTGACACCAAAAATCTGGGTCTGCATCTATGTAACCTGGAGGACATGGTTGTTTATTTTGTAATGAACATGAGGCAGCAGGTGTGAATTCTCCCTTTGTAGGTAAACTGTTGCCACTGGGAGCTAAGTATCTTCCCGTGTGGTCTGTGAAGCCATTTGGTCATCCTCCACTTTTCAGGGTGTTTCTTACTGCTGCACTGGGAATTTGGTATTTGCTTCACGAAATACAATATGTTCAACTGGGACACAATGCTGGAGGGAGTTCTGTCATGTGTGGTTGGTCAGGGTCGGTAAGAGAATGTACGAACCAGGCTTCTATCCCACATAGCTTTCCCCTTGACTATAGCAACCTGATTCTGAACATTGCCCTGAAACCTCTACATATAACAAGATGCCTTTACATATAAAGGTCTGCTGCCTGCACCATGTCAGTCGCAAGTTTTGGAAGCCAATGGAAGATCCAGGTGGTCCTACCAAAAATATTTATTTACACACCTACAGTCCACTGCTCTACACCCACTACCCAGCAGGCTCCAACTTACTGGCATTTCTGTTCTACACCATTTTCGCGAAACTCAGTCAATCAAGGCACTGTTTGTTATACTCATGATCAGCAGCAGGATATCTAAAGGTTATCCAGTGCCACCTGGTCATGGGGATTTCAAAAATTTCATGGTATTAATCTAGTCATTTTTCAAGGATGAAGTTGGAGGCACTGTGTGTTTCATTTAATTCAGGAACCATTAAATGGTGAGGAAGCTCATTTCAATGAAAGCTCTGGAGAACACTCACAGGCAAGCCTTCCCGAAGAGTGGCCAAAAGGACACATGAATCCAGGCCCATTGAGGTATACAATGTGAGGTCCATGTGTGTTTGGACTCTCAACTATGGCTACCAAGTCTTTAAGAATTAAATCATGTGATATCCTGGCTCAGAATCCCTGAGCTCTGTGGAAAGCCATCCTGGGCCTAGATCTCAGTTTCCAAAACCGATTCTCATGCGTGGTCTCCTAAAATCCCAACACTCTTCATGGCAATACTTCTCTGAGGTCAGTTCCAGAACTCAGTCTCTAAGGGGAATCACACCAGAGTTCAAGCCCTGGTGGACCCAGTCATCTCTTCCAACTACCACACAAATTACCACAATTAAAACAAGAACCCTCCCATATGGCCCTCATCTTCTTTCATATAGACACTCATCATAATCTGGCTGGAGGTTTCCATGAGGGGCGCAGACCAAGACAGTGTCCCAAATAAGCTCCTTTGCCCCTCATTTGCCTAAAGTCAAGGTGGCCTGGACACCCATCCTGTGAACCAAAAGTGATCAAATAGGCCTGCCATTAATACTGCTCCAATTTGAGGACTACTGTCTGTGGGGTTTAGATTCTTTATGTGAATTTTAGTCATGAGAAAACCCAAGCACAATGGGCTAGCCTCTGCAGGTTTTGTAGAACTCTTTTGACCCAAAGGATCCCATTCTCACTTGATGGAGGTCAGGAACCTTACAGAGGAAGTCGAGAGACTTCATCCCAATAATTGTTCTTTTGGCGAATTTTCTTTTGGATGCACACATGGTAACTTTCTTTAGATCCATCAGGTGCTGAGACTCTAAGCCACAGCCACACACAGGGCCAAGGGCCTGATTCAGACACATCCCTTTCCAAAGCAATTAAGGAAAGTGCCACAGGTATGCCCATTCATTTCCATTTGAAAACTGTTTTCTTCAGGCTTCACAAAGGGGTGGCCTGAGGCAAAGACCTTCCTGACATTCAGGGCAACAGAACAATAGGTAAGCAAAAGGCCCAAAGCAGGATTTCTCCTCTGAGACTTTCCTGGTCACACTGATATCTGAGTTTTCTGAGATGCTCGCCATCACCTACAGCTATCCAGTACATGGCCATGTCACAGAGCTTGGAGGTGGTACATATCTTGGACACAAAACCACGGGCCTATTCTTGAGATTGGCCGGAATTCAGGACGAAAATAGAAACTTAGGAAGGTAGCAGGTGTTGCTCATCGATAAGGCAAGCTACAGTCCATTCAAAAACGGGGCAATATGAATGCTGAGAAGCTTTCTACTAGACACGACATATCCATTGATGAATTCTCTTTTCTAATGTCTACAACCACGGAAACAGTGGAATACACAGACATAGAAACACTCGCCCTGTGAAAAGACTTACTAGAAACAGTCCACTTCAAATGAAACAAACCGACTGTCCTACCTATTCTCAGAAAATGAGACAAAACCACAAACCCACAACCACACCCACAAAGGCACCTCCTTCCCCTAAGTAGGTCTGTGAATATCCAGAGTGTCCTCTGACTTGTGGGCCATAATATGTTCCCCCAAAATGGCCTTTCCTGTCTCAGATCTTGTCTCCTTGGCCAACTCTGTGAACTTCTTAGGAGCCAACGGTGAGCAACTACCTGCTTTCTCATGAAAAACCCTGCATCCGAGCTTTCCTGGCATTTGGCCTTCGTCACATCTGTAGGTACCAAAAAATACTGACCCTGTCCTTGGTAAATCCAAACAAGTGAGACCACTGGGACTGGGACTTGGATTGGCTCTGTGTGCCTGGCTTCCTGGATCCCACGTTCAGAGAGTTCCATCACCAAGAAAGTGAGGTGAGGTCACTTCCTTCCTGAACTGAATGAGGGCACTGTCTTGGCAGCCACTTTGTCCTAACTGTTGCTTCCAAGGGTCCCAAGAGATTGAGGCTGCCCCTACTTCCTGTGACATTTTCACAAGTTAGAATGGTATATCAACCAAAGGCACCCAGGAATAGATCTCCACACAGGCCTGGTTTGGTCCATGATCTCTACATTAAAAAAA
The DNA here is from genome assembly GCF_048772815.1 of Callospermophilus lateralis. Lineage (NCBI taxonomy): Eukaryota > Metazoa > Chordata > Mammalia > Rodentia > Sciuridae > Callospermophilus > Callospermophilus lateralis. Next base: position 131,059 of record NW_027513790.1, read on the forward strand.
ATCTGATTCAGACACAACCTTTTATCCTGACCGGGTTGTTTGCCATGGAAGATGACTTTTGGTCTCTCAGGTCCTTTATTGCTTCCTACATCTTCTCCAGGGATCATTTCTGCATGGACCTTTGAGGTTCTCAGCAGGTGGAAGTTTTTCTACATTTCTGTATTGTAATATCAACTCCTTCCCTGCTCTTCTGTAAAGTTAGATTGAGGGAACAGTGTCCGGTTATGGTTAAAAACATGATCGATTTGGGTTAGAAATCATTTTGCTGGATGAATGATCGTATTGAGAACTTGCTATGTGTAGAAGAATATATAGGTGAAATATATGTATGAAAAAAGAAATCTAAGCCTGATTTGAAGCCCAGAAGGGCATTGGGCCCTTGATAGGGATACATGGTGTTGAATTACGTTCTGCAGAGTTGTCTCAGATAAATCGATATACAATGGCATAGCACCTTGTACGTTGCATGAATTAATGTAGAAGGAACATCAAGTCAAAAAGGCATAGTCGGTAGTGAAAGGTTAATAAAATTAATAAAATAGGTACTTGTCACTTCCTGTTTTTCTGTATGCTTAACAAAACACTTTTGAAATCTTGAGAAATGTTTGCTAATCTTGTTCTAGAATGTACTGTTCCCAACAGCCGAACTGCAGAATGTACTCCCTCACTCGGTGTCATGCAAACCGCCCACTCGCCCTTACCCATCACTAAACTTCCCTCTCTTCCCTCTCCAAGGAAAGTATATAAGCTCTGCTTAAGCTGTTCTCAGAGGTCTCTGCTCTATTTAATTTAGCTCTGAGCTCCAGCATGCTGGACCACAAATAAACCCTTTGCTGTTGCATGAGACAGTCTCTTGATAGTATCTTCCTCTGACACTCGCCTGACCTTTACATATTGAGGTTCCACCGAGTTCCAGCAGTGGCGAAGGAGAGACCCCAACGGGCTCCTCTTGGAGCAAGTAAGGCGCCTCTTTCCGGTTTCAGGTTTCTTGTTAGGGCTTGGCAAAATTGCTGGCGATGAAGAGCCTGGGCTCTCTCCGACGGTGGCTGAGAGACGTGTCACAGAGACAAAGGGCACCTCTCTGGAGGACCCCGCAGAGAACTCGGGAAATCAAGGAACAATAGTCTTCTCGACTCAGTGATATTTTCTTTTAGATTCGTTGTTGCCATACCATTGGGTTTTGCCGGCTACTCATTCCTGGTCTCAGTGTTGGACGTTCATTGCCTGTCTTTATGGTCTTGTCTTATCTGTGTCGTGTGTCCTTGCTTTTACTGTTTGTGGAACTTTCATTATGGAACAGAGCACGTCAATGCCTCTGTCCCTGACCCTTGATCACTGGACCAAAGTCCGCTTAAGGGCTCAGAATCTTTCTTTTTTTAGTAAAACGCTGGACCTGGCAGAATCTCTGTGCCTCAGAATGGCCCATCTTTGGAGTCGTATGGCCCCTAGAAGGATCTTTCTACTTCCCACTAATTTAAAAAGTCAGAGGTATTGTCTTTCAGCCAGCGCCACATAGCCATCCAGATCAACAGCCATATATCTTAACTTGGCAGGACCTCTGCAAATCTCCTCCTCCATGGGTGAAGCCTTTCCTTGCCCCTACCTCTGCTCCTACTCCTTCCCCCATGATCTCTCAAACCCTCTCAACCTCCTCCTCCTCCACCCTCTGTTCTCCCTGAGTCACAGATTTGACTCTACTGGACTCTTCTCCCCCTCCTTCTCCCCTGCCCTCGTCCCCTAACACACAACACACTCTAAGTGATTCCGCTGCTGCTGACTAAGCCTCTCTACCATTGGAGGAAGCTAAGCCGGTAATAGGATCTGACAATGGACCGATGTTCATGGCCCAGGTAAGTCAGGGGTTAGCCAGGAACCTGGGGATTAATTGGAAGTTAAATTGTGCTTATAGACCACAGAGTTCAAGACAAGTAGAAAGAATGAATAGAACCATTAAAGAGACCTTAACGAAATTAAGCTTAGAGACCAGCATAGGATTGGACTATGCTCCTGCCTTATGCAATGTTTCATGCAAGAAAAAATCCCTTTGTTTCTTTGAGTAACCTTACCACGTGTGAAATTCTTTATGGTGGCCCTCCTCCAGTAGGGGACCTAAGCCCAACTGTAAGACCTAAAGATCCTTTCCACACCCCCTTGCTTGACAGACTTAAAGATCTTGAAAGAACTCAGTAATACCTGTGAAAACAGCTGGCCACTGCCTACCCAACTGGGAACCAGGGGATTCCACATCCATATCAAGTAAGAGATTTCATCTATGTAAGATGATATCAGGTGTCATCCCTGGTACCCCGCTGAAAAGGACCATACCAGGTGCTATTATAACACCTACAGTGGTAAACGTAAACAGAATCACTTCCAGGATCCATGCCTCTCATCTCAAGCCTGCTCCCTGTACAGAATCTTTCTGGAAACTGAAAAAGACTGGTAACAGTTTCAAATTGTGTATTCGCAATGTGAATAAGGTTATATACTCTCCCCTTGGCTACAAGTAGTCCTAACCCTCATCAGCCCATTAAGAAGTGCTGGCTGATCACAAATCCTACTGGAAAAGAAGTATGGTCTATCTCGCATACAGCCCCCTTAGGGACCTGGTGGCCATCTCTCCACCCAGACATTTGTTAGCTGGCTATAGGTATTTCCTATTGTGATATCACTGATGAAGAGGATCCCACTAAAATACCATTAAATCCCTTCTGTACCATAGATAATGGAAACAAACATTATGGATGTAGGGACACGCAAGCCAGATGCAGGTTGGCTAGTCTAGATTACTAAGTTTGCCTGGCAGACTATCAAAGCCACAAAGAGTAATGGCTGTGTGGGGGAAAAGCCGACTTTTTCTGTATGTCATGGGAATGTGTGCATACAGGGGCTGCCTGATGGAACCCCAATTCTTCATCAAATTCAGTACACAGCATTGGCCACATTACCAATTAGACAACCAAAAACTATGGCACCCAGATGGGTCTCTAGATCCTCAAATTTTGCGTGACCTTTTTAACTTCTGCAAGTGCTCAAAAGAGTGAAAGGAAATTCCCCTATGTGGAAGCCTTTTCCCTCCCTCACTCACATCCTGAACTATGCTTCTCCAATAGATCATTATCCTCAGCCTTCTGCTCCAGACCCTCTGCTGTCACTCCCATCTCAGCAACTTGATTTCTCCCCTCCAATAACTAGATCAGAAACCCAAAGCTCCACCAGTTCTCTGACCATAGCCCCCTTGCTGAGGTAGCAGGTACATAGGTACCGCTCCACCGACTCATTCCTCTCATCTCCTGTCAGTGCCCTCACCGGGTCCCACCAGGTCCTCTTACCAGCTAACCCAATGCTCAAACGAGCTGAGGAGAGCCCTGAGACCCTTATCCAAGATGTAATATAATTGGCCTTTAAATTTGCTTTGTCATCACTGAAAACAGGTTACTAAAATTTAAAGTCCCTCACAGGATTTTGGGATCCTCACTCCCGTCTTTCACTCTGCTCTACCTGATCTACTGCTCAAGTTTGCTGCTAGGAAATTCCCAATACCCTTTTGCATTATTCTTTTACATCTCTCTTTTCCCTCATTCGCAGATCCTCGGAGGTGCTCTCAGCCCCACCTTCCCCGTCTTTCCCCCTCTGTACCAGGCCCACAGAAAAGTCTTAAATGACCTTCTTCAGAAGTCTTCACCATGGCTGAGTTTTGAACTTTCAGCAAAACAGTCCCAATAAAGACTTTAATGTAGATAAACTTTCTCTTTCTTATTGCCCTCTTCTACTTGGCCACTGGCTAAAAATCTCAGTACTTCTAAGCTAGACAACCCCTAACTAGTTTTTCACAAAATATGTGAACAAGTCCTCTGGCCTTCAGCTGGGGCTTCACAGAGATGGCTACATTTCTAAGATAAAGAAATTACCAACCGGGCTCCATGGTAACAGCTGGCAGGGGGAAAATAAGAAATGGAAGAAAAAGCTCTCCTCCTCCCAGGTGTCCTTGAAAAGTTAACTTGCCCAGAACAGAAGGAAAAACAGAAACAAATACTGCTTTTTTAAACTTCTGAAGACTGTGAACTTCTGAGCCCCATCCCTTATATGTTGGGTACAAAATTCTGAAACTACCTAAACTTGAGTTTCAGGGGATTAATTGATTACAATAGAAGCAATGCCCTCTGAATCCGGTTTCAACCAAATAGGACTGTTTCCCTCTCTTGAGTGCTATATTAGGTGCCTTGCTTTGTCAGTGCCTACAACAGCATAATTCTATATACTTAAACATCGTTTATGTTTTCATGAAATGATCAAGATATGTGATAAATTGTGTAATGGTGCAGATGTTTCCCAGAGTGCTCTATCATGACGCAGGTTCATTTGAAGATCAAATAGGGGGGGCATACAACCGGTTCCACTGGGAACATATATCCCTCACTTTAGCCATCCTATTAGGAATAGGAGTTGCTGCACGGGTGGGCAGAGGAACCAGTGGCATTGTCCATGGGACACAAAAGATGACCCAATTAGAAGCAGCAATAGAGCAAAAGTAAGATATTAGAAACCTCCTTCAGGGCTTTGCATGAAACTTTAACCTCTCTCTCTGAAGTTGTTTTACAGAACAGTTGAGGGTTGGACCTCCTCTTCATTAGAGAAGGGGGCCTTTGTGCTGCATTGAGGGAAGAATGTTGTTTTAATGCTGACTATACTGGAGTCGTAATAAAATCTATGAGTAAATTTAAAAGACACCTTGAAGAGCATCAACAAGTGAGAGAGGGCCCAAAAGGGTGGCTTGAGTCTTGGTTCACACAGTCCCCCCGGTTAACTACGTTTTTATCAACCCTGGCCGGTCCAATAATAATCCTCATATTATTGCTAACTATAAAACCCTGTTTGCTCAACCGTGTAATGTCTTTTCTCCAGGCTCAAATTGGAGGAGTTAAACTTATGGTAATACCCCACTAGCAGACATTGAATGTGACACCCTCCAATGATCATTTTTATGATTAAAATTAGCCAAAAGAAGAAGTGGGGAATGAAATATTAATAAAATAGGTACTTGTCACATCTTGTTTTTCTGTATGCTTAACAGAACACTGTTGAAATCTTGAGAAATGTTTGCAAAACTTGTTCCCAGAATGTTCTATCCCCAGCTGCCAAATTGCAGAATGTACTCCCTCTCCCAGTTGCATGCAAACCGCCCACTCGCCCTGACACATCAATACAATTCCCTCCCTTCTCTCTCCAGGGA